>NC_135960.1:34800939-35100939 GCF_053455715.1 Rhinoraja longicauda
CTCCTCTGGGCCCTTGCCCCCCCTCCTCTGGGCCCTTGCCCCCCCCTCCTCTGGGCCCTTGCCCCCCTCCTCTGGGCCCTTGCCCCCCCTCCTCTGGGCCCTTGCCCCCCCTCCTCTGGGCCCTTGCCCCCCCTCCTCTGGGCCCTTGCCCCCCTCCTCTGGGCCCTTGCCCCCCCTCTGGGCCCTTGCCCCCCCTCTGGGCCCTTGCCCCCCCCTCCTCTGGGCCCTTGCCCCCCCTCCTCTGGGCCCTTGCCCCCCCCTCCCTGGGCCCTTGCCCCCCCCCCCCCCCTGGGCCCTTGCCCCCCCCCCCCCCCCTGGGCCCTTGCCCCCCCCCCCCCCCCCCCTGGGCCCCTTGCCCCCCCCCCCCTCTCTGGGCCCTTGCCCCCCCCTCTGGGCCCTTGCCCCCCCCCCCCCCCCTCTGGGCCCTTGCCCCCCCCCCTCTGGTCCCTTAGCCCCCCCCTCTGGTCCCTTGCCCCCCCCCCCCCCTCTGGTCCCTTGCCCCCCCCCCTCTGGGCCCTTGCCCCCCCCCTCTGGGCCCTTGCCCCCCCCCTCTGGGCCCTTGCCCCCCCCCCTCTGGGCCCTTGCCCCTCCCCCCCTCTGGGCCCTTCGCCCCCCCCCCCCTCTGGGCCCTTCGCCCCCCCCCCCCCTCTGGGCCCTTGCCCCCCCCCCCCCCGGGCTTTTGCCCCCCCTCTGGGCCCTTGCCCCCCTCTCTGGGCCCTTGCCCCCCTCTCTGGGCCCTTGCCCCCCCTCTCTGGGCCCTTGCCCCCCCTCTCTGGGCCCTTGCCCCCCCTCTCTGGGCCCTTGCCCCCCCTCTCTGGGCCCTTGCCCCCCTCTCTGGGCCCTTGCCCCCCCCCTCTCTGGGCCCTTGCCCCCCCCCCTCTCTGGGCCCTTGCCCCCCCTCTCTGGGCCCTTGCCCCCCCCCTCTCTGGGCCCTTGCCCCCCCTCTCTGGGCCCTTGCCCCCCCTCTCTGGGCCCTTGCCCCCCCCTCTCTGGGCCCTTGCCCCCCCCCCCCTCTGGGCCCTTGCCCCCCCCCCCCCCTCTGGGCCCTTGCCCCCCCCCCCTCTGGGCCCTTGCCCCCCCCCCCTCTGGGCCCTTGCCCCCCCCCCCCTCTGGGCCCTTGCCCCCCCCCCCCCTCTGGGCCCTTGCACCCCCCCCCCCCCTCTGGGCCCTTGCACCCCCCCCCCCCCCTCTGGGCCCTTGCACCCCCCCCCCTCTGGGCCCTTGCACCACCCCCTCTGGGCCCTCCTCCCCCCCCTCTGGGCCCTCCTCCCCCTCCCCTCTGGGCCCCCATCCGGCCCCTCCTCTCCCCTCTGTGCCCTCCGCCCCCCCCCTCCCTACGGGCCCCCTCCCTACGGGCGCTCCTCCCCCCTCCCTACTGGCCCTCCTCCCCCCCCTCCCTACGGGGCACTCCTCACCCCACTCCCTACGGGCCCTCCTCCCCCCCCCTCCCTACGGGCCCTCCTCCCCCCCTCCCTACGGGCCCTCCTTCCTCCCCCCCTCCCTACGGGCCCTCCTCCCCCCCTCCCTACGGGCCCTCCTCTCCCCCCTCCCTACGGGCCCTCCTCTCCCCCCTCCCTACGGGCCCTCCTCCTCCCCCCCTCCCTACGGGCCCTCCTTCTCCCCCCCTCCCTACGGGCCCTCCTCCCCCCCCCTCCCTACGGGCCCTCCTCCCTCCCTACGGGCCCTCCTCCCCCCCCTCCCTCCCTACGGGCCCTCCTCCCCCCCCTCCCTACGGGCCCTCCTCTCCCCCCTCCCTACGGGCCCGCGCCTCTCCCCCCCACTCCCTACGGGCCCTCCTCCCCCCCTGCCTACGGGCCCTCCTCCCCCCCTGCCTACGGGCCCTCCTCCCCCCCCTCCCTACGGGCCCTCCTCCCCCCCTCCCTACGGGCCCTCCTCCCCCCCCCTCCCTACGGGCCCTCCTTCCCCCCCCTCCCTACGGGCCATCCTCCCCCCCCCTCCCTACGGGCCCTCCTCCCCCCCTCCCTACGGGCCCTCCTCCCCCCATCCCTACGGGCCCTCCTCCCCCCATCCCTACGGGCCCTCCTCCCCCCATCCCTACGGGCCCTCCTCCCCCCCTCCCTACGGGCCCTCCTCCCCCCCTCCCTACGGGCCCTCCTCCCCCCCTCCCTACGGGCCCTCCTCGGCTTGCCGCCCCCCCCCTCACTTCACCCCCCCTCCCTAGGAGATTGATTTAAACTTTAAAATGTGAATAACTTTTAAATTATAACACCGATTTCAATGAAACTTCTTTCATTAGTACCAAAGGGACGACGGTGAGTGAGGTGGGCCTAAAATTGGCTTGCTTTCGTGTACTGTTTTGGCTGTAGTTCAGAAACAAACAAACAAGAGTTTTAGTATTATAGATGGTTTATTGGTCTGCTGTTTAGCTTGTAAAAATTAATGTTTTAGTTCCCTCTAGTGGTTCTTTGAATACATTGTGTGAATGGAATTGAAAGGGTATACATCACCAGATGCATGTAGAAGTATTGTCATTCCCCAGTTGGCACCTTTTTTAAATGCACAATTTTGGCTGTTGGGCATATAAATTAAAAAATGTTCGTAATGTTGGGTTATTTGCTTGTTGGGTTATTTTAGTAAACCAGTTCTTCGTTTACATTTTTTAAAACTGTTCATTGCTCAAGCCAGAGTGTACTTTACACTTGTAAAAAAGAAAGGCACAAATTCTAATTTTTAAAAACAAAGCTTGTTAAATTTATCAGTTTTCTAATAAGAAATTAGCTGTATTAAAATTGCATATGTAATAAAATCTACATTTGGTTTAGAGGATGTTTCTTGAACAGGGATCAGTATTTTAGAAACTTTAACAAAAGTGTAAGTGATGGATGTCCTTTTCCAATAGTTAAATTTTTGATTGTGTGTACAGCACCACGTTTCTTTAATCCATTTAATTTTATGAAACAGCAATTCTAAATTTGTATGCCTGTGCTGAAGAGTCATGGTGACACTGATTCCATTCAGTAATAACTAGCTTATAGTCATTGATAATTAACATTGATTTCCTCTTGCTTAAAATATCTTCCGTCTTACTAAATTTAACTAATCATGAAAATAAACTTTTTCTTTAAAGAGCAATGAATACATCAATAACTATGCCATTGTAATTGATATTTCTCTTGCTATGGTTATCTAATTTGGTTAGTCCTTATCGCCTGGGTTATTGGGCGTCTTAAATTTCTGGGATGTGGTCAGGGCAAATATTCAATCTATGTTCAAAGCAAAATCTAGGAAACCAAATTGCTACTATCAAAATTGACAGGATTTGGCTTGACTTTTTAAATTTTATTCACAAAAATAACATTATTTTCATGCAGGAATTCATTTCTATTAGTTTTTTTATAGCCCAAGTCAATCTACAATGAGTCATAGCTGCAGTACTGAAACAGATCCATCGCCTTACCAAGTTTGTAACCACCAACCACACATCTTTCCAAACTTGATTGAAATAGTCATTACTTGAGTAAATCATTTAGGGACTTTCATTCTGGAAGGATGATTCAAAGCTATAAGCAATATTGGTTCTTCATGGAACTTCAATTTGGGAGGTTTCTGACTTCACCGGGTTCAAAGGTTTCTGCATTCCATATCTCTGAAAATGTCTGTCATGAAGTTATGCTGTAATAAAATAAATAATCCACATTAAATTCTGTTGGATTTTCCATCATGTAAGCATTAGAGCTTTTCATGTCCTGTTTTCTTGTGGCTGGTCTTTTTCATAAATGAATCCTTTTGTTGAGCTTTCTTGAACAACACTTTGGGGTGAACTTTCTCTATTTTGAAATTACATCGTCATATTTTTGTAGGAAAATAACTACAGATGCTGGTACAAATCGAAGGTATCACAAAATGCTGGAGTAACTCAGTGGGTCAGGCATCATCTTGGGGGAGAAGGAATGGGTGACGTTTCGGGTCGAGACTTTTCTGGCCTTGAATATCAAGATTCTTGTCAATGTTTATTAGTATCTTAGTGCTGACAATAATAGTTTTTACTTTTGGCATTAGTAAACCTTTGAAAGCGATTATTGTCCAGCTGACAGATCTGCGGATTATGGTTTCACTGCCGGTATTGTCTTTGACAATCAGCCAGTGATTGCTTCAATGTAAAATTTGGCTAAATATAGAACTATCTGTTGCAAGCTTTGACTGTGACGTTTGCAATTTCCTCCTGAGATGTTTGAGCATATTTCTGTTATAAGCATATTTCTTGGTAGTTCATTATCTGTATACTAAAACTCTCGTTTGTTTGTTCCTGAACTACAGCCAAAATGATACATGATAGCACAACAATTTTAGGCCCATCTTACTCACCGTTGTCCTTTTGGTGCTAATGGAAGAAGTTTCATTGAAATCTGTGTTATATTTTTAAAGTTATTCACATTTTAAAGTTTAAATCTATCTCCTAGGGAGGGGAGGGGGATGAGGGGGGTGGAGTGGAGGGGGGTGGAGGGGGAGGAGGGGGGTGGAGGGGGAGGAGGGGGGTGGAGGGGGAGGAGGGGGGTGGAGTGGAGGGGGATGGAGTGGAGGGGGAGGAGAGGGTGCTGCACCAATACAGGAGAGATTTGAGCCCAACGGGTCCACTTGGTCTAGTCTTCTCCTAAGAACCAAGATTTCACAGCTAGAAAATTAGTATCTTCCAAAAATTTGTAATGATACAGAAATATTGCTACTAAATAGCTCTTTTGAGGAAAAACTTGGTGACATTAACACTTCACGAGCATTACAATTATGGAAATGTTGGATCAATCTATTTTTGTCTAGATAAAAATCTGAACAGAAACAAAAATCAATGATAAGTCAGAATATAGTTGAGTGAGTAGTCAATTAATATAGACCTGATGTGCAATAGATTAATCTGATTTGTTGCCCCCCTGAAACTGGCACATGAGCCTGTCAGTTTATGAAAGGGTTTTCTGTACCTGTTTGTTAGAATTCTTGGCATGCCAAAATGCTTTAAAACAAAATAGTCGATCCTCTGTAATAGTTATATGGTACAGTCATGCAAATGCTGTTTTATCAGGGTTGACTGTGTTATTTCTTTGGCTGCCAGAATTTCGAGCCTTTTTTGAGTCTGAATTATTGTTTTCGATAGCTTAGTTTATTATTGTCACATATACAGAGTTACAGTGAAAAGTTTTGTTTTGCATGCTCTCCAGTCAAATCATATCATGCACATGCAAAAGAGTGGAATGATTTGTAGTGGATAATAGTAGTCCTCTTCTAGAATATACAGAGTTGCCACTTTCCAGTGCCGTCTTGCAACTTTGAAATATCAAGTCTCTGAAAATATCAAATATCTTGGCCCAAGAAGAAGCATGGTTCTTATTTTCTCACTTTAAGGCCTGGTGACCTGGTGGATTAACGTACGGATCAGCCGAGCTGAGGGCATTGCTGTCAGTTCCTTTCACAGCCACTGCAACTCTGCAGCTACTGCAGACTGTGCCATCGCCTAGTTGCTGCAAAACCTGTGGACGCTTCATTCTCCCTTTCCAACACCACGTCCTTCTGCAACTGCAGCCACACCAACTGTCACCTCCTGCAACTCTTCTGCTGCTTTCATGTACCGAGATTGCCATATACCACTTCCCAAAACTGACCACAAAACTTTAGGGTGCTTTCTGAGTTGTTTATCGCCTCTATCAACTAGGGAAGTTAAGCTACGATTTGAATAACATCTTAAATGGAATACTTACATGGAATTAAGTGTTGAGGGTTAGAATTTTATACTTTCATGACACTAGGAGGAAGGATTCCAATTTTAACTGTAATTGAAGTAACACTTTTCCATTTACAATGCTAACTTTTTGATATGGGCAGAAAGTACTTTCAAAGTTTTTTGAAATAGTCATACAGCTTGCAAATGGGCCATTTGGCCCAACTTGCCCATGTCAATCCAAGATGCCCCATTATCATGAGTCTGTCCATTCTCTCTTTCCGCTCCCCCCCCCCCCCCCCCCCCCCCCCGCCGAACTGTATGAAGGGGAGAGGCAGTCGGGTTGCCAAGAACAAAAGTGAGAATAAATTCTGCAATGTTGTCTGCAAATTGAACATCAGTATCCACGGATTGATCTTCAACCCACATGCCGAAGGAGTCATCATTGCCTTTGTCCTCATCATCAGACTCCTCAATCTTTACAAAACAAGGAACTGTCATGTCATCCTATTCTAGTACTAGCTTTAGAGAAGAGAGCATTTAGATATGTAATCGCTTTTATTGACTAATCATGATTTTGAAAAAAATGATTAATCAGAGCAGCCTTAATTAACACGCCTTTATTATTTACATTTAAATTGCTTTGGGATAATAATTTATAGTATCCAGGAATATCCAGACAAGGAGATTACATTTCCTGTGTATTTGTTTTTTTTTGTGCTTTTAAAAAAAAAGTCAACATATTTGAAGCAATATCTAATAGAATTTAAACTTTGTTCAGAAAGGAGGGAGCAAAATTTCCTCTATTAGTTTCAGCAACAATTTAATACCAAAATTTGAGTTTAAAAAAATTTAAATTTCATGCAAATACTTGATCAAAAGTAATGTAGGTTGAAAACCTTTTAACCAAAGTTATTTATGTTTGCTTGCGCATTCACGAAAGGAGCAGCATTCTACAGAATGAAACAGGTGTTTTCTTATGAAACTGAAGCTCGGTTAGCAAACCTTGTCGCTCTAGACCAGTGCCTGGTTTTGTTGACAAATTTAACTGGAATATTGGCCACTTTTAAGAAGATAATAATACATCTTTGCAGTGAAATTTTCTGATGTAATGTTTGAAAGCCCAATCATTGCAAACAGAGTAGTCTGCAAAGAAATGTATTGAATCATGATTCATCTGATTCATCATGATTCAACTCCAGCAGCTTTTTTTCTTCAGCATTGAGAATAATTGTATCTGGATGACTGTCATTTCAGAGTGCAGGCACTATAGGAAATGAATTTGAGTATCTTGTCCAGATACCTAGCTTCAGTGAAATTCTCAGTAAGTGTAATTACGAAATGCTAAACATTGCATAATATATTAATGAATCTGGTTTCTTAACTTGAAGTGACTATTTAAAGAATTTTTGTAAAACCTTTTAAGAAGAAATTCAATATATTTCAAATGCAAGGAAGTTGTTTTGTAATTGAATCCCCGAAAAGGAGTAATGATATGCATGTACATTAACCTTTTGTAAACAGTAAATGTCTGTGAATAAATATGCCACAGTTCAGATTCACTTGAATCTGTGTGCCTAACTTTATGGTGTAATATAAGAATTTGAAATTGAAGTAACTAGGAAATGTAAGTAATTTAGTGACCAATCACTATAATCTTTTTACAGAATATGTATGAAAGTGTAGAGATGTTTGCTGAAGTTTTAGTGGCTTTTTACTTAGAGTGCAATAGAAAGTAGAAAATTGCCAGATACAAATATTTGGAGATAATTTTCTGCAGGGAAAGTGGAGTGTGCATGATTGAATTTGTAAATATGATCAAATGAAAAGGGTGCTTCTGAGGTTCATTTCTTTTGGAAGCGCTTCTTGGTATTACATCCTGATAATGAATGCTGATAGATTTCATGGAATCGTGCAGAAAAAGATTGAGCACAATTTCTCTTGACCCCAATCTGCCTTATTTGTGCACACAGCAATTGACAATAGCGAAGATAATCCTGATCAGATCAAATAATAAACATTTAGGGATTTTGAATGATGGATTCAAAGATAAATGTTACCCAATTGCAACAAACTGTCGTGATTATTATATTCTCTTTGAATTAATAAATAGTTGTAAAGTTAGTCATTTCTGTAGACCCTGTTGCCTTGGTAAACTGAGTACATTATGATACAGTATGATTTATAATGTAAAATGTATTTTCTTGCTCTAACTGTCAAGAATGCTGTCTGTGCCTTTATCCTCTTGCTCGCCCCTTGCAACAGATTTTTCTTTTGAGGATGGAAACACAATTGCAGACTCTGGAATCGAGCAAAACTTGAGTGCTGGAGGATCTCAGCAAGTCCGGCAGCATCTATAGATGTTTTGGGTTGGGGTCAGACTGATGGGGTTGGGGAGGTGTTGTGAGAAAGCTTGAAAAAAGATAGGGGTGGGGCAAAGCCAAGCAAGTGAGTGGATATAGGTGAGAGGGGTGATTATCAGATCAATGGAGATAATAACAAGGTCTTAAGGTGAAATGCAGACAAAAGAGTATTTCCTTACACTGGAAAAAGTAGGTATGAAATGTAAAGCTGGAGGGTGGGATATGGCTGGATGGGAATGGGGGAAAGGAATGTGGGGAGACTGTTGGATTGAGGATAGCAATTTATTGGATTGACATGGCACTGTTTTAAATTGGCTCACAATGTGCAATTATTGATGTCTTCACTTTGTGCTCAGAACTGACCAAAGAATGCACATCAAACTCGCTTTTTCATGGTTCCCAACTATTGAGAGCCTGCAGAAGGTTGTTGGGCTTTTAATTACTGTACAGGTCCTTAGTGATATAAGTGACCTTGAGCATACTGGTTTGCAGAGGGTTTGTGGTAGGGAGGAGCAGAGGACCGATTACGACAATCCATGAATAAAATGCAAACTGGCTCGGGCAGGTTTGCTGACCTTGTTAAATATCAAAGGCTTGAATGCTTCTGAAATTCAGTAATATTCAACAATTAAAATAGTTAAAACAATTAAAATCGCAACCTACCATCCGCATGATATCGAACAGTAAGAGTAGATGGTTGTGGTTAAGCGTGGAGAAGTGGCACAACTGCCTCTTAACTCCAGATACCCTGGTTGAATTCTGACCTATGGAGCTGTTTCTCAGTTTTTTCACAATTTTACAGAGGATGTAATTGCCAGGTATTGTGAAATGCTCTGATCACCCATAGCAGTGATCTGCTTATTTTGGAACTTAGGCAGGCATGAAGGCACCAAAGACTTACAATTTCTATTTTTATGGTTCCTTCTAACTAAAGGACAAACCATCAATCAGTAGTGGCAAAGAAGTGAATTCAACAGGTAAGCTGTCTCTCAGTTTTGTATGATATACACCGAACTGCAGCATCCTCTCTGAAATAAAAATATGAGTGCCATTACCTTTCTAATGCGCTTTGCCCACTTAGTTCCCTAACAATCTCCTGAAATTTTGCAGCTTTCCTTAAAAATGATCATCTTAACAAATGGGACAGGCAGATCGTTTTCTACAAGTCTGCAAGATTTTTATAAGATCTGGGAATGTGATGTACTGACACTGGAGTTTGGTTCACAGATTTGTTTCCATACAAGTGAAGTTCATTTAAGGAGATCATTTGATGATTCAAATTGGTGATCTTTTTCCAATGTTCTATAGATTCAGGATCAGTTCCTGTGGATTGGAGGGTAGCTAATGTTATCCCATTTTTTAAGAAAGGAGGGAGAGAGAAAAGGGGAAATTATAGACCAGTTAGTCTGACATCAGTGGCGGGGACGATGCTGGAGTCAATTATAAAAGACAAAATTGCAGAGCATTTGGATAGCTGTGTAAGGGGTTAAACATTCGACATTTCGCCATATGGGTTTTATTGCAGGGGTGTAAAAAAGGTGTAAAAGCTCCAGCTCGATTATGTTGCCAGGACATCCTGTTGCTCAGCATGGAGGCACGGTTTATGGTTGACCATCCTTTGATATGGGCAACTGGCTTTAAGGCTTTGATGCTTAACCATCCTTTGATGGTTAAGGGGAACATTTGGTCATATAGACTGTTCTTTGGTCCTGGGAATACCGAGGACATGTAGGTCACACAGGACACGGAGGACATAGGGGTCCTGAAGAGCACATAAAGATTTATAGGACATTGTAAAACTTGCCATATAAGGTAGCAACAGGAAATGTACTGGCACATGTATTTTGGGTATAAATGTGTGTAATTGTTAGCATTCGGGGAGAGAGACTACACTAGCTTCCTGAGTGTTTCTAAACGCTCCGGTTTCTAGACTCTCTCCCACCTGGGTGAGTAGAATAAAGAGGTTATACGAATTCGGTTGTCTGACTATTCTGTTCATAGGGCACGAACTACAACATTTGGCGTAGTCGGCAGGATCTCTTTGGCACTGTCAACCACGAACGACTAAGAGGCAGTGGTGACTGAAACACGTCCGAAGGGGACAGAGTGCACTTCTCGACCGTTGTTCGAGACCCCGGACGTTGACGTTTTTCAGACACTGAAGTCCCTCGTTTGGGGTTGATTTTGTGTTCAACTGAGATTCACAGACGAACCGATAAGGAAAAGGGCAAGGATAAGGATGATATTGAGGTAAGAGTCTTTATCGCATGAGTCTGTGGTCTGGGTAAATTTAAGAATAATTTCATAACGTGATATAGTGATTGGTTGTTAGGCCAGGAATGGGACAGGCTATGGATACAAGAGAAATTGATCGTTTGGTAATTGGATGTCAGACATGTGAGACGGACTTTGGATAAGAGTGATGGCGGTGCCCCGGTATTTTAACGTAAAGGGCGGTCACTCTTGTTGACATTGTCTTGGTCTGGGTAAATTGATCGTTTGGTAATTGGATGTCAGACATGTGAGACGGACTTTGGATAAGGTGATGGCGGTGCCCCGGTATTATAACGTAAAGGGCGGTCACTCTTGTTGACATTGTCTTGGTCTGGGTAAATTGATCGTTTGGTAACAATTAATGTGAGAGCGAGAAGCAGTGAAGAAATGGAAAAAGAGGATTAAAAAAATGGAAAGAGGGGGAAGCACCATCAGGAGTCAAGGGAGCGAAGTTGGAGGGAAAATGCAAGTAGTAGAGGGATATCAGTGTGTGATAGGTTGGGAATACCGAAAACATGCGATATTTTGCAAGCGGAATGTAAGGTGTATGATCTAAGACTTGACCGTGCTACCCGAGCTCGAGGTGAATTTAAAACCTGTACCAAAGGGATATATCTCACCCAACAACAACAAAAGTCAGAATCCGAACCACTGGAGTCTATAGCTGCTTTATTAGGTAATCAGGAGTCCGAGGGTGACGAGGAACCCTGGACACGTCCGATCCCCACAGCCCCACAGGCAGAGCCACCGGCTGCGGTTGTACCAGTCCCGGTTCTACCCTCCCCGCCAGAATATTGGGGACTACCCCCCGATAATGAGACAGCATCAGGGATTATGGATAGGTCCCAGACAACGGGTTAAGTTGCGCCACGAACAAGAATCCGCACGATCGGCGCTAGAGATTGATGTTACTGCCCACCATAGCCTTTGTCAGTATACCTCATGCTGCCCAGCAGGCTGAATTATTTGCCCTCACGCAGGCCTGCCACCTTTGCGTTGACCAATGTGCTAATATTTACACCGACTCACGATATGCCTTTGGGATTGCACATGATTTTGGTAACCTGTGGCAGCACAGGGGCTTTTTGACTGCAGCAGGCACTCCTATTAAAAATGCCCTGTTTGTCCGAAGTCTACTAGCGAGTTTAACACTCCCGAAAACCTTGGCTATCATTAAATGTAATTCGCATACATCTGTCAAGGATCCCATTTCTTTCAGGAATGCATTGGCTGACACATTGGTACGCACAGAGGCCCTGACCTGCCATTTTAGTTTCTTCAGGTGAACAACAGCAGTTTTCTGCAAATACCGCTATGCCCAGTGTTTCGGAATTCTGCCAGCTTCAGGGGGACGCCCCCGAGGCTGAGAGACACCGGTGGAGCCAGGATGGGTGTTCCCCTCGCGAATCTGACTTGCTTTGGGTTACTGCCTCTGGCAAAGTTTGTGTCCCTAACGCGCTTTTACCTGTTTTGCATTATGTTCACTCTCTTACCTATGCTGGTAAGAGGGGAATGTTGGATGTAATAAATGCTACATGGTATCACCCCAAAATACATTGGGGTTTACAAATAGATTTTATTGAATTGCCACGTGTACTTAGTTATAAGTATTGCTTAGTTATTGTTGATGTGTTTAGCTGATGGATTGATTTTGCTATTGATGTTGCTATTTTGCTATTGTTACTCCTGCTATTAGGGGAAGTGCACTCAAGATCTATATGGGATTGTGTTTAATCTGTATTTACTCCATGACATTTATGTAAAGACGTTCAGATGATATGCAGAGGAGGCAATGGCACAATACCCTGGAAGGCAGAAAGAATAGGACCCTGCTCAGGATGGTTTAATAAAACCAGAGCTAAACAATTGAGAGACCAAGCCTATTGGGTTGTACCCTGTGGACATGCTTTGTGCCAGTTTAATTTCCAATGCCTGACAGGTGAATTTAGTTTTTGTCTTTCAGTCCAGGTATTTTTAAATTCATGTTACAAGTTGACAAAGCTTTTAATCAGGCATAGCAACTTCATGGTGAACTATTTTATGGATAACACCTTTCCTTACTCCTATTCCGTGCACGCTTTACTATTGACTTATTTATTGCCTAGTATTGAGAGCGATAACCATTTGCTCGGAGGGTGAGCTGGTGTTTCAGAACACCAGGTCAGCATGTGACAGAGCTGATGTTGTCACCCAAGGATTATGAATGCCAGTTTTTGCAGGAACAAAAACGGTTGATAGCAGCTGTTCTACACACGTCCAGTATTCTGGCTGTTCCACGTGTTCAGGATGTGCATGCAATAATTCAGCATTTCTCATTGGGGTACCCCTTCATACAGGGATATAACAAAGAAGGAAATTTGAGCAAAAGACTGCTGGACTAGTGTAGATGGTCTAAACGAACTGGGATCTGTATCTTTGGCTTCACATTTCAACATTTGTTTTTTTTAACTGGATGAATTGAATATTTGAGAATGAATTGAAGATTACAATTGTGCTGGAATTGTGGACCCTTCCCATTTTTGTACTAGCTTAGTTGATAAATTAGCCTTTGAAGCCTATTTACTTGGGTCAGTGGGTACATAAGATATTTAAAGGAAGTATTTTGCTTTTCATTTATTCAATGCCTGAGGACCACATTTAGAAAACCTCTATGCGTATAACCCCACTCTACTACAGGATTAGCCCCAGCTGAGGTATTATACGGGAAACCACTCCGAACCCCTTGGGGGATGGAGGGAGAGGGGTGCATCAACCTCCATGAACTGTACGACCTGGATGAGCGTTTAATTGAATAAATGAAATTATTAACCCAATCTTTATCAGCCTAGCATTCTCAGGTCCGAGACGCCCAGAAACCACGGGACAACATGAGGCTGAGATGGGATTGTGGATTATATTGACCCTCGGTAGTCAGATAGAAGGACAAATCTCGGATCTCCGGCAAACCAATCGTTTCTTCAACCAATCGTTTGACCAACCAACCAAGCGAACCAATCGTTTATGTCAGACATATGCTTCACAGGTGGAACGGTCTGCCTGTTGGGTGTGCGCCCCAGGTTTCAACACATGGAAAAAGCATGATGCCTCTTTACCCGGTCCCCTTCACTCCGAGTGAAGTCAGGTCTGCCCGGTTCTTTTTGAATCACTCACAGAGCCCTGGCCCCAATAATTGGTGTACGGATTACGACAACCAATCAGATGACTGTGGATGTCAATGTTTTAATGGGTGGTTCTTGAGATCCTATCTTAATCAAACACAGGAGAATTGGCCCCGGATGCAAGTTAATTCTCCTCATGACTCTCCAGAACACCAATAAATACAACCTGTTTCTGTAGAATGGGATTCAGCACATGCACCCATATCAGTACTACAGTTCCCCCAAGACCTCTCAATGGGACTTACTTAATATGTGGGAGCTGAGCATATGTCTGGTTACCAGGACTTTCGCCACGGTATGATCAGGGATCCTATGAGATCTGGACAGGGTGCTGTTATCTAGCTTTTGTAATCCCACATTTACGAACCATAAATCATCCTCTACAGCATCCAGAGTGGCGCTCTAAACGAGCTGTATCGGAGTTTGAGAGGTTTTGGTGGATAATATTCCCGAGATGGGGAACCGCTCGGGCGGGAACTGAAATTTGAAACTTAGCTAGTGCCCTGGAACAATTAGCAAATTGTACTGCTGATGGACTGTACGAGACTCGGGAACAAATAGGCCAGTTAACAACTGAAATAATGGCCCTGCGTCTTGTCGCTCTCCAGAATCGTATGGCTCTAGATTTCCTGCTAGCCGAGAATGGGGATACCTGTGCTATGATAGGGCAAGAATGTTGTACATTTGTACCAGATGTATCCTCTAATATCACCAATATCGCGAGGCATGTGAAGGAGGTTATAGAAAGAGCATTTAGTGTTTGAGCCCTCTGAGGGGGCGCTGTGAACTGTTTATGTATATGCTGTTATGTTTGTGTGCCATTGTATGTATGTTCTTAGTACCTGAACTGATGTACAGCGCTTTTGTCAATGTGGGTTGTTTTTAAATGTGCTATACAAATAAAATTGACTTGGCTTGACTAGGAAAATAGGGGCAGATTTAGCCCAAAATCAAATTAATGCTTCAGGATGGGATTGGTTTGGTTTAGGATATTTGTGGGGGCCGATTTTCCATTATGGCAGTATCTTTCTGTTAATTGTAGTGATTCTGTTAATTTGTTATTGTTTCGGTCCATGTATACGCCAACTACTTGTTAATCGGTCAATTTAAAAAGAAAAAGAAAACAACACAAACGGTGATTATAGTATAATCAAAGAGGGGAATGTAAGGGGTTAAACATTCGACATTTCGCCATATGGGTTTTATTGCAGGGGTGTAAAAAAGGTGTAAAAGCTCCAGCTCGATTATGTTGCCAGGACATCCTGTTGCTCAGCATGGAGGCACGGTTTATGGTTGACCATCCTTTGATATGGGCAACTGGCTTTAAGGCTTTGATGCTTAACCATCCTTTGATGGTTAAGGGGAACATTTGGTCATATCGACTGTTCTTTGGTCCTGGGAATACCGAGGACATGTAGGTCACACAGGACACGGAGGACATAGGGGTCCTGAAGGGCACATAAAGATTTATAGGACATTGTAAAACTTGCCATATAAGGTAGCAACAGGAAATGTACTGGCACATGTATTTTGGGTATAAATGTGTGTAATTGTTAGCATTCGGGGAGAGAGACTACACTAGCTTCCTGAGTGTTTCTAAACGCTCCGGTTTCTAGACTCTCTCCCACCTGGGTGAGTAGAATAAAGAGGTTATACGAATTCGGTTGTCTGACTATTCTGTTCATAGGGCACGAACTACAACAGCTGTAACAGGATCGTTCCGAGTCAGCATGGATTGATGATGGGGAAATCATGCTTGACTAATCTTCTGGAATTTTTTGAGGATGTAACTAGGAAAATTGACGGGAGAGCCGGTGGATGTGGTGTGCCTCGACTTTCAGAAAGCCTTCGACAAGGTCCCGCATAGGAGATTAGTGGGCAAAATTAGAGCACATGGTAATTGGGGGTAGGTACTGACATGGATAGAAAATTGGTTGACAGCCAGAAAGCAGAGTGGGGATAAATGGGTCCCTTTCAGAATGGCAGGCAGTGACTAGTGGGCTCAGTGCTGGGACCGCAGCTATTTACAATATACATTAATGACTTGGATGAAGGGATTAAAAGTACCATTAGCAAATTTGCAGATGATACAAAGCTGGGTTGTAGTGTGAGCTGTGAAGAAGATGCTATGAGGTTGCAGGGTGACTTGGCCAGGTTGTGTGAGTGGGCAGATGCAGTTTAATGTGGATAAGTGTGAGGTTATCCACTTTGGTGGTAAGAATAAGAAGGCAGATTATTATCTGAATGGTGTCAAGTTAGGAAAAGGGGACGTACAACGAGAGACTGGGTGTCTTAGTGCATCAGTCACTGAAAGGAAGCATGCAGGTACAGCAGGCAGTGAAGAAAGCCAATGGAATGTTGGCCTTCATAACAAGAGGAGTTGAGTATAGGAGCAACGAGGTCCTTCTGCAGTTGTATAGGGCCCTAGTGAGACCGCACCTGGAGTACTGTGTGCAGTTTTGGTCTCCAAATTTGAGGAAGGATATTCTTGCTATTGAGGGCGTGCAGCCTAGGTTTACTAGGTTAATTCCCGGAATGGTCGGACTGTCATATGTTGAAAGACTGGAGCGGCTAGGCTTGTATACACTGGAATTTAGAAGGATGAGGGGGGATCTTATCGAAACATATAAGATTATTAAGGGGTTGGACACGTTAGAGGCAGAAACATGTTCCCAATGTTGGGGGAGTCCAGAACCGGGACCACAATTTAAGAATAAGGGGCAGGCCATCTAGAACGGAGATGAGGAAAAACTTTTTCAGTCAGAGTTGTAAATCTGTGGAATTCAATGCCTCAGAAGGCAGTGGAGGCCAATTCTCTGAATGCATTCAAGAGAGAGCTAGATAGAGCTCTTAAGGATAGCGGAGTCAGGGGGTATGGGGAGAAGGCAGGTACGGGGTACTGATTGAGAATGATCAGCCATGATCACATTGAATGGTGGTGCTGACTCGAAGGGTCGAATGGCCTACTCTTGCACCTATTGTTTATTGTCAAATGAATATTCAACTTGATTTGCTGTGTGTAGATTGATTTTTTTCCCTGTAAATACTGATTGGAGCACGAGTGTCTGATTGATACATTAATCTATACCAGTGCATTCTTGCAAAATTGAATGAATAGTTAATTATGTAGAGGAAGGTGCATATGCAAAGGTAATTGCAAGATAAATTGTGTTCAAAGGAAATTTCTCCCTTTGGCTCATTCAGTTTGTATTTGTTCCAGACAAATCATGTCAACAGAATGAATGCTTCAGTGTTTGGTTCTTTCTGGCGGTTGTTAGCTGTTACTGCTTGGAGGTGGGTTTATGATCTTTGGGGAGTGTGGGGGGGGAAATGATAGTTATCCCCATGTCAAATTAGAAACAGATTGCCACTGGCTTAACTAGATTTCATCAACAAGAACTAATTGGATGAAAATTATATGATTGTTTAAAAACTGGATTTTAAAATCTTAAATTCCAACAAAACTGAAGAATGACACTCAAGAATGAGGAAGAGGGAAACATTGATAATTTGAAACTAGATAACTAATAAAGGTCATGCATGTTATAATTCTATATTGACATTAAATGGGTAATGGATAAAGATTAGCTTATGGCGAGTCTGGAGGCTTGTACTTTGTTAAAGAAGTTTATTGCGGCAGCAATGTTCAATTACAAAGGATAACAAACGAGATTACAGACGACCATTAACTCAAACTGTTCACATCGAAGTTCTCTTCCCACTGCCTGGTTTTTGGGCCCCAAAACCACCACCTGACCTAGCTGGCCAATCAGCGGGTTCGACTCTCGGGACCAATCCCTATGGTCGCACCACCATGTGACCTTGCTGGCCAATCCGAGGGTTCGACTCTCAGGACCAATCCCTATGGTCGCTACATGACCCCCCCAGAACCCGAGGTACGGAACCTAGCAGGGAGCCGGATTTTGCGACCAGAACGAGTAAGGAGAGGGGCTGCAGGAACTACAGGAGCAGGGGGTCCCGGATCAGTTGGAATTGCAGGAGGACGGCCCCGCCGAGGCGGTTGGCCGACCAGGACAGGGCGGTCCTGATCCAAGTGTGCAGGTTTGAGCCTGGACACAGAGACGAGCTCACTCCTGCCCCCAACATCCAAGGTGAAGGTGACCGTCCCTTTACGCAACATGCGGAATGGTCCTTCATAGACCCTCTGCAACGGGGAACGATGGGCATCTCTACGCAGAAACACAAATTCACAGTCCTTCAAGGCAGGCGGTTCGTGCACCATGGAACACCCGTGACGTGAAGTAGGAACCGGAGCCAGGGAACCCACTCACGCCCGGAGGGATGCTAAAACCGACGGAACCGAGGGCTGCTGACCAGAGGACTCCGGAAGAAAATCCCCGGGCACTGTGAGTGGCGAGCCATATACCAGTTCCGCAGACGAAGTTCCGAGATCCTGCTTGGGAGCAGTACGGATGCCCAAAAGGACCCAGGGGAGCTGGTCTACCCAGTCAGGGCCGTCCAGCCGCGCACTGAGGGCCGCCTTAAGTTGCCTGTGAAACCTCTCCACGACCCACTAGCCTGTGGGTGGTACGCCATGGTCTGCTGCAACCGGGAACCGTACAGCTCCGCAAGCGTAGCCCAAAGGGCAGAGGTGAACTGGGACCCCCGGTCGTTGGTAATGACGGACGGAACACTGAAACGGGCCACCCAATGGAGGGCCAGGGCCTGGGCACAAGAGGCGGCGGAGGTGTCGGGCAACGGGAAGGCCTCCGGCCAACGGCTAAACCGGTCAACCACCGTGAGTAGGTGAGTGTAGCCCCTGGAGGAAGGTAAAGACCCAACTAAATCAACGTGAATATGAAAAAAACGGACCGCAGGGACCGCAAACTCCTGCACCGGAGGTTGGACATGCCGGTGAACTTTAGCGGTCTGGCAGGGAACACAGGAACGGGCCCAAGCGGCTACTTGTTTCCGCAGGCCATGCCACACAAACCTAGCGGCCACTAAGGCAGAGGTGGAGCGGATGGACGGGTGCTCCAGCCCATGAATGGCATCAAACACCCGGCGCTGAAGGGCGGCTGGCACCACCGGCCTAGGGCTGGGAAGGGAAACATCACACCAGACTTTTGTACCCGCAGGCCCGCAAGCCACTTGGGCCAACTTCAACCCCGAAGTGGTGGACTGGTATGCTGAGGCAGTGTCTGCCAGGCGCTGTGCCTCCGCAAGCTCCTGGAAATCCACCTCGCATTCCACCGCTGAAATTGGGGAAATGGCTGGCCGGGACAGGGCATCAGCAACGGCATTAAGCTTACCCGCGACGTGTCGGACATCGGTAGTAAACTCTGAGATGGCAGTCAGGTGCCGCTGCTGGCGGGCCGACCATGGGTCGGACACTTTCGAAAAAGCAAAAGTCAATGGTTTGTGGTCCGTAAAGGCCACAAATGGGCGGCCTTCTAGAAAATACCTAAAGTGGCAGACAGCTAAATAGAGAGCCAGAAGCTCTCGGTCAAAGGCGCTATACTTCAGCTCAGCCGGATTAAGCTGTCGGCTGAAAAACGCCAAGGGCTGCCAACTGCCATCCACCTGCTGTTCCAAAACCCCTCCCACCGCCACGTCCGACGCATCGACCGTCAGGGCCATGGGGGCGGAGGCGCTTGGGTGGACGAGCATTGTGGCGTCTGCCAGAGCCACTTTAGCTGCCTCAAAGGCCGTCTCAGCGGCCGTGGACCACTCCAACTCGACAGGTTTGCCTGCGAGACACTGGAAGAGCGGACGCATGACCCGTGCCGCTGCCGGTACGAACCTATGGTAGAAATTCGCCATGCCCACGAACTCCTGCAACCCCTTTACTGTGGTGGGTCGCGGGAAGGCACGGACAGCCTCCATTTTTTCGGGCATAGGAGTGGCGCCGGCAGAGGTGATCCGGTGTCCTAAGAAATCAATAGAGTGGAGGCCAAATTGACACTTGGAGGGGTGGATGATGAGCCCGTGGTCTTGAAGCCGCCGGAACACGGTCCGCAAATGGACCAGGTGTTCCTGCTCCGAGTGACTGGCGACCAGGATATCATCCAAATAAATGAAAACAAAAGACAAATCCCGACCAACATGGTCCATAAGCCGCTGGAAAGCCTGTGCCGCGTTCTTCAAACCGAAAGGCATACGCAACCATTCGAACAACCCGAACGGAGTGATCGTGGCAGTCTTTGGAATGTCTTCCGGACGCACAGGAATCTGGTGGTAGCCCCGCACCAAATCAATTTTGGAGAATACCATGGCACCTTCCAGCCCAGACGAGAAGTCCTGGATGTGCGGTATGGGGTAGCGGTCTGCTGTGGTGACGGCGTTAAGGGGTCGGTAATCTCCACATGGTCTCCGCCCCCCAGATGCTTTGGAGACCATATGCAACGGAGAGGCCCACGGGATGTCGGACCGACGGACAATGCCCATTCATTCCATCTTCTGGAATTCTGCACGCGCCACCACCAGTTTGTCCGGCTGAGCTTCAGCATGGGCAAACCAAAGTTGTGGTTGATGCGCCCAAAACGGAGGAAGATGAAGGCTGACTGCGTTTAGCTGCAGTACGCCGTGCGTTAGAACCAAAGAAGGGGCGTCTTGTCCCTCCATGGTAGATGATCGGCTAGATCACGTCGGGGTCACCAATATGGCGCGTCTGGAGGCTTGTACTTTGTTAAAGAAGTTTATTGCGGCAGCAATATTCAATTACAAAGGATAACAAACGAGATTACAGACAACCATTAACTCAAACTGTTTACATCGAAGTTCTCTTCCCACTGCCTGGTTTTTGGGCCCCAAAACCACCACCTGACCTAGCTGGCCAATCAGCGGGTTCGACTCTCAGGACCAATCCCTATGGTCACTACATGCTGCAAAATTAGAGGACTGACAGAGCTGAAATGGCCTAACTCTGCACAATATCTCAGGACATCAGTGAGCATTCCTTATGCCCAATTTCCTTTATGTAATTACATCCAAATTCCTGATGTAAATTGTGTTTAAAAAAAATCGCTGAAGAGAATTCATACATGTTGAGAGGAACTTCCTATTCATTTCTCAGATGAAATGTCTACACCTGTCAAAGACACTGCTGTACATTTATTGTTAAGAATAAGTACAAATCATGGTAGATAACATGATGCTGGCTGTTCACTTCCTTTATTAGTGGTTTGCATGTTCAGCAATGTTTTTCTCTCATTCCAAGCAGATCTATTCGATGTTTTTATGCATTGGTTTGATAGTCATGTACATCAGCAGTGCCACACACAAATCATGAATGCCCAATGAACCAATCGATGCAAATTTTAATGTTGCCTGAAGGCAATTTATTCTGAAGGTTTGGAAAAGAGTTAACCCGTTCTAATTCTTTAACAAAGACAGGGGGAGGGGAAATCTGACTTCCGTTATCTATGCCCCCATTAAAAAAAGTACTAGTTTATTTTTGATCCTGCATTTTAACTTGGGCCAATATTTTATAGTTGGCTCTAAGGCAGATTGCGATAAGAATCTCGATATACTGGGAACAAAGAAACAAAAAACCTCTGGGATAAAAGCCATTTAAAAACAATAAAAAATGAATAATTGAAAATTTTCACATTTCTTACTAAAAGGTATCTGCGAGAAACTTTGCGCTGGACATGGGGAATTTTCAAATTATTGATAGCTCCAAATATATACAGAATTACAAATGGCTATCAACGCAAGGGAATTGAAGCAAACGAGTTGAGGTCTTGGACCATATCTGAATTTTCAAAGAGGAGGTATTGGTGTTTTTAAAGTACATTTAAGATGGATAAATCTCCATTGCCTGACCAAGTACATACTCAGACATTGTGGAAATCTCAAAAGAAGTTGTAGAGTCCCTTACAGAGATACTTGCTTCATCTTTAGGCAAACTTGTGGAAGACTCCAGGGTGACTCGTGTTGAGCCACTATTTAAGAAGGAGAGCCCACGAAACTACAGACTGGCGAGCCCAACATCAGTGGTTGGTAAGTTTCTGGAAGGGATTCTGAGGGACAGGATGTATCCACATTTGGATAGACAAGGGCTGATTAGGGATAGTCAGCACAGATTTGTGCATGAGAAGTTGTCTCAAACCTGTTAGTTTTTTGAAGAGATACAAAAGAGGATTGATGAGGCCAGGGTGAACTTTAGCAAGGCCTTTGACAAGGTCCCACATTGTAAATGGAAGATTAGATCACGTGATCAACAGAGCAGGCTAATTGGATATGTAATTGGCTTGATGGTTGGTAGCAGAGGGTGATGGAGGAAGGTTGTTTTGGGATAGGAGGCCTGCGAGTAGTGGTGTGCCACAAGGTTTGGTGCTGAGCCTATTATTTATCATTCATTAAAGTATTTGTATGAGAAAGTATAGACATTCAGGTTGACATCAAAATAGGAGGCATTGACGGTGAAGAAATAAAAATGATCAAAAATGACCATGCCATGTTGATCAACTAGGTAAGTAGTCCGAGGTACAGCAAATGGCGTTCATTTCAAATCGGCGTGAGGTGTTGTATTTTGGAAGCCAAATCTGGATCAGACTTTCACAGTTAATTGTAGGGCGCAGGGGACTGTTGTAGAACATGAGAACCAAGGAGTACGTATGTAGTTCCCTGAAAGTGATATCACAGTGTGGTGAGGTGTTTGATGCACTGGCCTTTGAAATTTGGGCCTTGAGTACAGGAGGTGGTACATTATGTTGCAGTTGTATAGACATTTGAGGCTGTACTTGGAGTGTTGTGTAGTTTGGGATTCCCTGCTAGAGGAAAGAGGTCATAAAAATGGAAAGGGTGGAAAGAAGATTTGCGCGAATGTTCCCAAAACTCGAGGGATTAAATTGCAGGCTAGGACTCCATTGCTTGGCCCATCGGGAATAGTGGGATGCCCTGATTGTGGTGTATAAAATCATGAGGCTGTAGATAAGGTGAATGCACAGTATTTTGTTTTAACCATGGAAGCTGAATTAAAAACTAGAAGGCATGGTTTGAGGCGAGAGGAAAATGATTTGAAAGGGGCCTGAGGGACAATTCTTTCACATAGTATGTAGATAGAATGAGCTGCCAGAGTAAGTGGTTGGGGCTGGTAAAATAACAAAGAGATTTCAACAGGTACATACAAAGGAAAGGTTGAGGGGGATATGGGTCAAGTGTGGGTAAATAGGATTAGCTTACATGAGCATCACAAGCACTTAGTGGAGGCTAATTATTTTTTCATGATGGAGGGTGGCAAACATTTTTTAGGGAGTTGGTGTTGGCTGGAGAGTATATCATCATGCAGACTATGAAGATACACACAATGCTGGAGTAAATCAGCAGGACAGGCAGCATCTCTGGATAGAAGGAATGGATGACGATTTGGGTCGAGACCTTTCTTCCAACTGATGGAGGTAATACTGGGACTTTTCAATATCATCTTTGAATTCCACGAAACCTCATGGCTGCAGGTCAAACCTTGGGCAAACTCACCCGCTGTCTATTCCCCACACCAGCATAATGAATCCATGCAATGTTGAGCATCATCTGGACAGTGTGCTGAGACTCAAAAGCATACACTGTCTTCAAGTTCAGAGTTTTCAAAATTAACCTTTCTTTCTGATTTTTCTGATGTTCATGTGTTGGAAATCTGCTTCTGTATTTAGAAATAGCTACGGTTAAAATCTATTTTGAGACTTGACGTAAAATTTTCTGCTTTGAATGCAGTTCCTGTGTAGGATTTATAAAACGTCATGGAGCCAACTTTCGCAATAACAGGGCCTTGAGCCCACCCCATTCATGCTGACCATCAGGCAATAAAGATGTCATAATCTTAAGCTTGTTTATGTCTCTTGCAAGCTATTTTTATTCCAAATGAAAATAATTAGAAAATTAAAACTATACTTTGCTTTACTTCCTTGTATAACCTTGCTCATTAGAAAATATAATTCTGAGTACCAGGGAATTTGAAATTTTACTGAGGTATCATGACTCTTTTGTTAGTGTCCATCATCTATTGTTTATTTCCTGCACTGTATTTGCTGCTTAAGTAGCTTTTCAGTTAATACTGATCAGCAGCTGTTAACGTGGTGTGCTGCTGTTCTCATCACTGAAATGAGATGCAAAGGAAGACTTTGCTTCTCACTTTCTGAGAGGACAAAAAAGACAGTATCTCAGCAGGTCAGGCATTTTGGCAGGACATGGATTAGTGATGCTTAAGGTCTCAGTTACTCTGTTTCTGTGTGAATATTAATTGGGGACCTAATTTTTGTGACAGGAAATGTGGATTTAAATTTGAAATATGTTTAAAATTTTTTAAAGATTGGGCAAAATGAGCAACAGCGACATATTGATCTGGGACTTGCATGCTAAAAAAAATAGTACGGCAGTGGTGCCTCAAAATTCCACCTACATGGAATTTTTGTGCTTGCACAAAGTAAAAACAAATCTTTTGGACATAAGGGTGGATAACTACTGCATGCTTGCTCACTCTATCGGACTTAATTAAATGCATGAGGTCAGTATACAATTAATTGTAGTTTAGTTAATACCGCATTTAAACCTTTTCCTCTTTTCTCTTCAAGGTTTAGTTGATTCTCAATACTGCCAGAAATTGACCACTTTCTCAAAAACCTTAAGGTAAGAAATAGTCAAAATCAAGCATGATTTGTTTTATTTATGCTCATTGCAAAACCAAGCATGTCACCTAGATGTAAACTTAATCAAGACTTTAAAAAGATGTACTTGGATGCCATGGATGGATCTTTCCAAGGAACAACATGCTTTAGAGGTGGTGTGAGGCAGGGAGAAGAGAATGTTGATGAAAATTAAGATATTACCTAACATTTTAATTGAACTCAAAATTTAACTAAATTGTGGGGTTTTTATGATTAGAAATGACCAGGTGTAACCTGGTAAAGTTATGACCATTTGCAGATGTTTACTATTGGATAAATGGGCGATTAAATCAAAAGGTCAAAATATGTTGTTGCAATCTTTTTCAGGACACCAAAACCACTGCAAGGGTCAACATTTCAGTCATATTGCAACTTGTTCAAATCAATTTGATTGTGTAGAATTCTCTCACTTCACCACCCTCTATGCAGCCTCTGCTTTGGGTATTGACAGCCAATGGATTTCATATTTTTCTATCTGATACCTACAATGGACTGTTTTGTTCTAATCTAGAAGTGGAGCAGGCAGATGAAGAACGTGAATTGTGTACTTCACCCAACAGTAAAAAAATTGCTTGTGGCTTAGAAGGGGGAGGGGGGGGGGGGGAAAGCAAAGAACAACTATTTTTTTCAACTGCTTTTTTCAGTTCTGACCTATACCAAAGTAATTAAATAAATAATACACCATATTTTGACTATTAGCTACTAGCAACTCTGTTTGCCATATTTAATCCAATTTTTAGTTTAAATAACCAAAACAATATCTAAAAAAACATTTATTGATCTAATACTGACATTGAGAAGTTTTGAATTGTTTCAGCATGTATTGCTTTTCCGCCTGTTGACAAAAATCGTTGTGGGTAAAACAAAGGATTTGTATCGAAACTGCGTTTAAACTAAAGTGGTTGATTCCGTCCGGTCCATTTATGATCAGTTGCTTGTTTTAAAACAAAACTCAGTACAGTTATGCAGAAATGTTTGTTGAAACTCTGCTTTCGAATAGTACTGCAGTACATTCATTTTATCAGTTAATACACGATACGCTTTAGTGATTGCAGGGTAGCAATGCTTCAGTCAAAAATTGAGCATGTTACCATGCACCACATTTCTCAAGTTAGACCATTTGTGTGCATCAGAAATTGTTGTACATTTAATTCCATTACTATTTTATTTAAAGAACAAGCAGCTCTGAAATTGATATGACAGAAAAACATAATGAAATAAGTATGTTCATACAGCACTTTCCATAACATTGTGTCCTGAAGTTCACTATAGCTGTGAGTATATTTGAGGTGTAGTCACTGTTATAAAGTGTACTGAGGTAAGAAACATCTATTGTGCTGCTTCGATTGTACTTCATACCATTATGATCTTCATAAACTTCATGACCATTATGCATGATGTAATATTTATCTGTAGTTTACCATTAATGAAATTCTCTGCATGTAGGCAATCTCATTGGGTAAAAAATGAATGCTCAAAATGAGATGTTGAAAATGTTTTTCATTCCCTGTAACATTAACCTTACATTTTACTTGCAAAAATTATGGTATCAATGGGATAAGATTTGAATTTTGATCAGTGTGCAATACATAATTTAATAAATTTTCTGGGTGGGGATTTTTCAATGCATTAAAGCTGAAAACGAGCATCTGAACCTTGTCAGAATGGTTAATCTCTGCTTTACTCACCAGGTCAGGCTGCATCTGTAGAGGGAAATGGAAAGTTGCAATTTTGGGTCAAATCCCTTCCTCTGGACTCATTCGACTGTTCATTTCCCTCCACAGATGCTGCCTTATTAGCTAAATTCCCCAGCAGTTTTTTGCTCCACATTCCAGCTTCTAGTGTCTTTTGTGTTTTCGTTAAGAATTTGTACTAAGATTTTCAGGGCCTTGGAACAATCCAATTGCTTTGCAGCCAATGGTGGAACTTCTAAAATATAGTCATGGTTATGAATTATGACGTACGTAATGTGACACAGCTTACACTTAAACAACAATACAATAATGACCAACCATTCTGTTGTATGAAATACAGGGAGTCCATCAAAGGGACCACTTTGGAAAAAATATCCAGCTGTTGCAACATTGGAGGTGGGGTGTAGCCAACACTACTTTCTTGGTATTACACTGGGATGCCAATATCAATGCCTTTCAGAGCCAGATACATGGGTTTGATCCTGACTACGGGTGCTATCTCTTGGGAATTTGTGCATTCTCCCTGTACCACATGGGTTTTCTCCGGGTGCTCTGGTTTCCTCCTAAGTTTCAAAGACGTGCAGGTTTTTTGGTTAAATAGCTTCTGTAAAATTGCGCCTAGTGTGTAGGATGCAATTTCCTCCTGGATAACGGTTTTTACATAGCGGAAACAAAACCTAGTTTAATACTTAGTACCAAGTCTTCCTAGTTGGCATGGTAGCCTTCAGGCTGCTAAGATGAATATTGATCATCTGAAACCATTGCATTCAACTATTCCAATCTTGTATTTCATTGTTCAGATTTTTCTCTCCTTATCTGGTATTTCAGATTTTTTTTCCTGTTGCTCCTGTTTATACCTAACTTGGACATACCTTTGTTGTTCACTAGTTTCATTTGTTGTTCACTAGTTCTTTCAACCAGTGTCACCACCACTCATGCCACTCAATCTTTCCAAATCTTTATTTCATTTTGTTCTCTTTAATCTATTGCTTAACCTATCAACTTGAAACTTCCCATTTCCAAGTTTTACCGTTATGGAAAGAAAAGTCATTGACTTGAAACATTGACTCTTGTTTCTCTCTCCACAGATGCTACCTGTCCTGTCTATTTTCAACATTTTCTGTTTAATGGTAAATGCGACGATAATATCTGTTGTTTAATATATTGTTGCCTTGTAATGAATCTGACAATTTGACAAGTATGTTAGTGGTGCAAAGATATCAGTGCTTTCCATAAATGTATGATTTGTGTAATAATTATTTTGAGGATAAAGATTTACACGCTGCTAGCCCGATTACAGGGGAAATAGTTTAATAAAACTTTTCCTTCCAATGTTAATTCTTGAAATGGTGAAGAAAGTTAAATCTAATCTTGGAGTTTGGTCATTGCATACAATTTACTTCTAAAAAAACATTTTGTTGTCACTGGCATATTCAACAGAATTTTAACATGGCTAGCTTCTAAACAATGTTGTAGTTGTTATTTCTATCATCCAGTAGCAAGTAGGATAACATAAAACTAGTGTGAACAATGCTCGGTATGGGCTCAATGGGCTCAATGGGCTGTAGGGTTTGATTCCATGCTGTATCTTGAAACTAAACAAACAATAGGCAGACTGGGGGAAAAACACACTATTTAGTCAACGGTACCAGCAGATGGTTTTGGATGTAAAAGCAGATTATAGATCACTTCAGGTGTAAAATGGGTTTTACTGACATTTAACTATTTTTTAGTGGGCCACGGTACAACTGATAAAGTTGGTCTGGTGCATAAGGAAATGTAAGATGGCATTTTCCATTGGTCTTTCCAGCCATAGAAGGAAAATGTTCATATTGCTATCCTAGGTCACTTTTGGCTTAGAATTTGCAATGTCAAAGCTGTCAATGTTTAGTAGAAAATTATTTTTCAACTTGTGGCGGGAGGAGAAAGCTGGAAGAAAGGGAAGGGTGGGCAATGCCCAAATACTGGTGAGGGCAGATAGGTGAACAAAGTTCAAAGATAAAAAGACAAGGCTTTGTGATAAGGAGAGACGAGGAGTGCATTGTGAAGCTGGAGGAAGAGATCTGTGGAAGGTTACCTGGGAAAGGTGATGGGATAGTGGCCAAAATGGGTGTGCATCTGGGTATATGACAAAAGAGGGGGGAGGGGGTTGAGTTGACCTAAAATTAGCTAAATCACTGTTCATACCATTGGGTTGTAATTTATTTGTGGAATATGAGGTGCAGTTCCTCCATTTTGTGTATGTCCTCACTCTGGCAATGGAGGAGACCCAAGACCGAAAGGTTAGAAGGGAAAGGGAAGCTAAATTGGTTATGTAGCAGGCCTAGGCGTAGACCGTACACAGTGTTGGGCTAAAAGGTCACCTGTTCAATGCTTGCGACTGCTAGACTAGGCGACTGCTTTGCCAAACATTTGAGTTCCGTCTGTTAGGCCTGCTGCACCTTCCAGTTGCTAACCATTTCAACTTGCCTTCCCATTCCAACAGCGACCTTTCTGTCCTGGGCCGCGCCTCCATTGCCAGTGAGGCCACACGCTAACTGAAAGAAGAACATCACCTTCTATTCTGTTGGGGTACCTTGCATCCTAATGGTATGAACATTGAATTTACCAATTTTAGGTAATAAGCCATTCTCATTGTCAGAAAACAAGTGAGTCAGCAGATGGAAAAGTTGCTTTCCTTTCCAATGATATTGGTCTTTCCAATATTTAGTCAAGGAAACGTGATCTCGTGCTGCAAGGCAGATAAGCAAAATTTCTCTTGGGTAGTTTACACCCCAGCGGTATGAACCTTGACTTCTCTAACTTCACATAGCCCTTGCATTCCCTCTCTATCCCCTCCCCAGTTCTCCCACAAGTCTTACTGTCTCAGACTACATTCTATCTTTGTCCCGCCCCCTCCCCTGACATCAGTCTGAAGAAGTGTAAGAAAATAACTGCAGGTGCATTTTGTGTCCACCTTCGATTTTAAACCAGCATCGGCAGTTTTATTCCTAAGTGAACTTTCAGTTTTAGAAAGGGGGCAAGGAAGGCGAGTGTGAAATAGAAACCTGTCAATTTCCATTTCCTTACAATAGACAATAGGTGCAGGAGTAGGCCATTCAGCCCTTCAAGCCAGCACCACCATTCAATGTGATCATGGCTGATCATTCTCAATCAGTACCCCGTTCCTGCCTTCTCCCCATACCCCCTGACTCCGCTATCCTTAAGAGCTCTATCTAGCTCTCTCTTGAATGCATTCAGAGAATTTGCCTCCACTGCCTTCTGAGGCAGAGAATTCCGCATGCTGGTAACTCGATGCATTGGTTAAATCTACCCTTGCTCTGAACACGTTCCAACCTGTTGTAAAGTCATCCTTGCAACATGCAAACCTGTTATACCCAAATGTGTCATCCTACATGCATTCTGTTTATTCAATACTGACATGTTTGCTGACATAAAGTGCCCCATGTTAAGCATTGCATCCAGTTTTTTTTTTAAATACCTTTTTTTCAGGTTTCGTCTTGGCCTCGCCCTCCCTATTTTTTAGCCTCTTCCATCTGTTGATTTCAGAAATATGCAGTCAAACTTATTTATACATTAAACTGCTTTCAAACAACAAACAAAAGGATTTTATGGGAACATTTTAGTCCTGTTGTGTATGGATTAGAACAAACTTTGGAAATACATTCTTAAAGGAGAATGTGAAAAAGATTTGGAGGGAATTGCGGAGACTGGGTGTTACAACTTGTGTAGGAAAATAACTGCAAATGCTGGTACAAATCGAAGGTATCACAATGCTGGAGTAACTCGGCGGGTCAGGCAGCATCTCTGGAGAGAAGGAATGGGTGAAGTTTCGGATTGAGACCCTTCTTCAGACTGATGGGTTGTAGGAAAATAACTGCAGATGCAAGGACAAATCGAAGGTATCACAAAATGCTGGAGTAACTCAGTGGGTCAGGCAGCATTTTTGGAGAGAAGGAATGGCTGACGTTTCGGGTCAAGACCCTTCTTCAGACTGATGTTACAACTTGGTGGTACAACTTGGTCGCCTCCAATGTTGCTCAAGGGCTGAATTTGAATATTTGGCCATGGTGAAATAAAACTCTAATGTGATATTTGATGTGGCAGAACGAGCTAGCAGACAATTTTTGGAGATGGAGATTTAAAGGATAACAAGGCCAAAAGACCTGGATCTGAAAAGGAGCTTCTTTTATCAGAGAAAAACCAATTTTGTTTGGACAGTCATCTTCTGCAGAAGTAAGGAATGCACGTTAAGATGGCGGCTGACTAACTTGAAGGAATTCAAAGCAAATCTAAATATATTACAACTCGATTAATCTAAGGAACTTGTGCAATTTAAGTTAGTTATAAAAAATTGTGTGCCACTTCTGGTATATGGTATGTGGAAACGAACACAAGGGCTCTTTTGAAGTACGCACAAGTCTGCCTATTTGTTATTAATGATTATCTGCTGTTTCATAACACCAATTTTGGGTTGAATGATTTATATTTAAACACGGCTCATAACTTGTTCTCTCATCCGCATCTTTTCGTCATCAGGTAGAGGTTTGGCATGTAATGCCATGCAGTTCATTGAGCTTGTTTTGAGACTTGATTGTTTAAAATCACGACATGTCATAGATTTTGTGTTACCCATGTTGTGTACTGAGTTTCAATATGTTTTTTGACCCTTCTGCTCATTTGATAGATGAAGGTGAATTAACAAAGTTAATGCTATTGCTTAACAGTACATGTCCTGCACCCCAAGGGCATACAGGCCATACCCATTTGTTCATTTTCTCACTCTGGGCTGAGTGTAGTGCATCTTCACGCCCTTCTGGTACAATTAGTCACAGAGGTAGTTCATTCATGTAGTGTACTGACAAGCCTCAAGGTGAATGCCATGTCCTTGCTAAGGGCAATTTGCATGCCTAAATGTAATAAAGGGGTGGTAGCAAGAGTAATTGCAAATCAAAAAATTGTGGACGCTGGAAAGCTGAAATAAAACAATGCTGGAAGCACTGAGCAATTCAGGCAACAACTGTGGAAATAAATTGTTAATGTTTCAGATCATCGACCCTTCATCAGAAGGTGGCACGTCTCCTGCTGGCCTCTTCCCCATTTTTACTTGTAGGATAATCTCTAATTTTAAGGGATTTAAAAAAAACTAATTTCAGTTAAATTCTATGTACTTTCAAATTTGTGTCCAACAATGCATAGAATAATGGTTGTCCTGTATTAGGTTTTCATTGTCACGTGCACTGAGAAACAGCGGGGAATATTTCATGCTATCTAGTCAAATCATAACATATGTGAGTACATTCACGTCATACACATAAACAGCTAGTCCAAAAACTGAAAAATATCAGAATGCTGGATATAATGTCAGTGTCATAGCGTGTTACAACTCCAGAGAAAATGCAGACTTAGATTTGAATGTTGTAGGTTGAGAGGAAACCTGATTAAAAATTGAGAGGCATGGGTAGGATAGATAAGTCAGAACCATTTTCTTGGGCATAATTTTAAGGTCAGAAGGGAAACATTTTAAAATATGTGTGGCAAGTTATTTTATATAGAGTAGTGGGTGCCTGGAACAGACTTCCAGAGATATGGTGGAAGCTGATACAATAGCGATATTTGAGGTGTTTAGATAAGCATATGGTTATAGAGGAATTTATTCACAAAATGCTGGAGTAACTCAGCAGGTCAGGCAGCATCTCGGGAGAGAAGGAATGGGTGACGTTTCGGGTCGAGACCCTTCTTCAGACTGATGTCAGGGGGGCGGGACAAAGGAAGGATATAGGTGGAGACAGGAAGATAGAGGGAGATCTGGGAAGGAGGAGGGGAAGGGAGGGACAGAGGAACTATCTAAAGTTTGAGAAGTCAATGTTCATACCACTGGGCTGCCAGCTGCCCAGACGAAATATGAGGTGCTGTTCCTCCAATTTCCAGTGGGCCTCACAATGGAACTGGAGAAGGCCCATGACAGAAAGGTCAGACTGGGAATGGGAGGGGGAGTTGAAGTGCTCGGCCACCGGGAGATCAGTTTGGCCAACGCGGACCGAGCGAAGCGATCGCCGAGCCTGCGTTTGGTTTCGCCGATGTAAATAAGTTGACATCTGGAGCAGCGGATGCAATGGATGAGGTTGGAGGAGGTGCAGGTGAGCCTCTGTCTCACCTGGAAAGACTGTTTGGGTCCTTGGATGGAGTTGAGGGGGGAGATAAAGGGACAGGTGTTGCATCTCGTGCGGTTGCAGGGGAAAGTACCCGTGGATGGGGTGGTTTGGGGAGGAAGGGACGAGTGGACCAGGGAGTTACGGAGGGAATGGTCTCTGCAGAACGCAGAAAGGGGATGGGATGGGAAGATATGGTTATAGAGGAATATGGATCATGTGCAGCAGAGGTTAACTTGGCATCATGTCTGATATAGACATTGTGGGCCGAAGAGCCTATTCGTGTGTGGTACTGCTCTATAGTCTAGACTGTATAAGGGCTGCAATGTGGATTGAGAGATTTGGACTACATTCTTGGCTCCATTCGGTAGTCTGATAACAGTGAGGAAGAATCTGTTGCTGAATCCGATGGTGCATGTTTTAAAACTTTTATATCTTCATCCTGTCATGAGAGGAGAAACAAGAGAATGTGTAAATCGTCCTTGATTTTATGTTTATTGCTCTCCCGAGACAATGTTAAGTGTAGATAGATTCAATTTGGGGGTGAGGACGAGGGGTGGTTTGTGTAATGGAGTGAGCTACATCCGCAACTCTGCAATTTCTTGTGGATTTGGGCAGGGCTGTCATGAAAATAAAAGAGAAGTATAACATAGCAAAGGAGAGCGGGAAGCCAGAGGATTGGGACTCTTTTAAAGAGCAACAGATAACTAAAAAGGCAATATGGGGAGAAAAGATGAGGTACGAAGGTAAGCCAGCCAATAATATAAAGGTAGTAAAAGCTTCTTTAGGAAAGAGGAAAAAAATAGTTAAGGCAAATGTGGGTCCCTTGAAGACAGAAGCAGGGGAATTTATTATGGGGAACAAGGAAATGGCAGACGAGTTGAACCGGTACTTTGGATGTGTCTTCACTAAGGAAGACACAAACAATCTCGCAGATGTTCTAGTGGCCAGAGATCCTAGGGTGACGGAGGAACTGAAGGAAATTCACATTAGGCAGGAAATGGTGTTGGATAGACTGATGGGACTGAAGGCTGATAAATCCCCAGGGCCTGATGGTCTGCATCGCAGGGTACTTAAGGAGGTGGCTCTAGAAATCGTGGACACATTGGTGATCATTTTCCAATGTTCTATAGATTCAGGATCAGTTCCTGTGGATTGGAGGATAGCTAATGTTATTCCACTTTTTAAGAAAGAAGGGAGAGAAAATGGGAAATTATAGACCAGTTAGTCTGACATCGGTGGTGGGGAAGATGCTGGAATCAATTATAAAAGATGAAATTGCGGAGCATTTGGATAGCAGTAACAGGATCGTTCCGAGTCAGCATGGATTTACGAAGGGGAAATCATGCTTGACTAATCTTCTGGAATTTTTTGAGGATGTAACTAGGAAAATGGACTGGGGAGAGCCGGTGGATGTAGTTTACCGTGACTTTCAGAAAGCCTTCGACATGGTCCCACAGGAGATTAGTGTGCAAAATTAGAGCACATGGTATTGGGGGTAGGGTACGGACATGGATCGAAAATTGGTTGGCAGACAGAAAGCAAAGAGTGGGGATAAATGGGTCCCTTTCAGAATGGCAGGCAGTGACTAGTAAGGTACCGCAAGGCTCGGTACTGGGACCCCAGCTATTTGCAATATACATTAATGACTTGGATGAAGAGATTAAAAGCACCATTAACAAATTTGCAGATGATACAAAGCTGGGTGGTAGTGTGAACTGTGAGGAAGATGCTATGAGGTTGCATGGTTACTTGGGCAGGTTGCGTGAGTGGGCGGATGCATGGCAGATGCAGTTTAATGTGGATAAGTGTGAGGCTATCCACTTGGGTGGTATGAACAGGAAGGTAGATTATTATCTAAATGGTGTCAAGTTAGGAAAAGGGGATGCACAACGAGATCTGGGTGTCCTAGTGCATCAGTCACTGAAAGGAAGCATGCAGGTACAGCAGGCAGTGAAGAAAGCCAATGGAATGTTGGCCTTCATAACAAGAGGAGTTGAGAATAGGAGCAAAGAGGTCCTTCTGCAGTTGTACATGGCCCTGGTGAGACTGCACCTGGAGTACTGTGTGCAGTTTTGGTCTCCAAATTTGAGGAAGGATATTCTTGCTATTGAGGGCATGCAGCGTAGGTTTACTAGGTTAATTTCCGGAATGGCGGGACTGTTGTATGTTGAAGGATTGGAGCGACTAGGCTTGTATACACTGGAATTTAGAAGGATGAGAGGGGATCTTATTGAAACATATAAGATTATTAAGGGGTTGGACACGTTAGAGGCAGGAAACGTGTTCCCAATGTTGGGGGAGTCCAGAACTAGGGGCCACAGTTTAAGAATAAGGAGTAGGACATTTAGAACAGAGATGAGGAAAAACTTTTTCAGTCAGAGTTGTAAATCTGTGGAATTCTCTGCCTCAGAAGGCAGTGGAGGCCAATTCTCTGAATGCTTTCAAGAGAGCTAGATAGAGCTCTTAAGGATAGCGGAGTCAGGGGGTATGGGGAGAAGGCAGGAACGGGGTACTAATTGAGAATGATCAGCCATGATCACATTGAATGGTGGTGCTGGCTTGAAGGGCCTAATGGCCTACTCCTGCACCTATTGTCTATTGAAACCCAGTTGTGATGCAACTAGGTTGATGCAACTAGGCGACAAGCCAAATGCAGGAAAAATGTTCCCAATGTTGGAGTCCAGAACCAGGGGCCACAGTCTTAGAATAAAGGGGAGGCCATTTAAAACTGAGGTGAGAAGGAACTTTTGAACCCAGAGAGTTGTGATTTTGTGGAATTCTCTGCCACAGAAGGGCCAAATCACTGGATGAATTTAAGAGAGAGTTCGATAGAGCTCTGGGGGCTAGTGGAATCAAAGGATATGGGGAGAGGTTGGGCACAGGTTACTGATTGTGGATGATCACAATCAGAATTCAGAACCTTTATTTGTCATCCAAAAAACAAGTCTTTTGGACGAGATTTCGTCACCCACAGTCGAACAATAAGATCATAAAATAAGCAATTACACAACCACAACCAACACAAAACCAAAAAAAAAGAAACATCCATCACAGTGAGTCTCCTCCAGTCCCCTCCTCGCTGTGACTGAAGGCCAGAATGTCATTTCTCTTCCCCTGCTGTCTTCTCCCGCGGTCAGGCTGTTGAAGTTGCCACGTTCCAGGCCGCGCCGGACGGTGAAATGTCCGCAGTGGGCCGAACAAAGCCCCGCGATCCGGGGCGGGCGAACACGCTGCCGCTGCCGGAGCTCCCGATGTCGGCATCCACGCGGCCCGAGCCGAACCCACCAAAGGCGAGTCGCAGCAGCCTCCGAAGACAGCTGGCTCCGCAGATGGTAAGTCTGGTCCGCGGGCTCTGCGAACCAGAGCTCAGGTGGTCCCGGGTGGAGGCCGCCAGCTCCAGGAGTTTGGCCGATGGTAGGCCACAGCAGGAACGGAGACACGACCCAGAAAACAAACGTCGGGTCTCTGTTCGGAAGGGACAAATTTACAATTTTACAGTTCCACCCCCCCCCCCCCCCCCCCCACACACACACACATAGTACACAACCACAAAAAACACGACATCACATCTACAATTAAGACAAAAAACACAAAGGCAAACGGACCGCAGGTAAGCCGCAGCTGCTAGGGCAGCGCCGCCATTTGTTTCATGATCACAATGAATGATCACAATGAATGGCAGTGCTGGCTCAAAGGGCTGAATGGCCTCCTCCTGCACCTATTTTCTATGTAACTCAACAATATGCTTACTATAGTGCATCTAAGTTGGTAAAGCTCTTTGGGATGTATTGAACTTCAATTGGTCTTCAAAAGAAGTAGAGGTGTTGTACTTTCTGGGCTGCAGCTTCAATGTACTTGGACCAGACATATTGTTGATGTTTTTTTGCTTGGGAACTTGGTTTGTGACTCTCTCCACTTTGGCACCATTCATGTTGATTTGGACATTTTGTGAAGTCAAAATATTAATATTTAAATTTACAAGTTAAGATTAAGGGCGGCACGGTAGCGCAGCGGTAGAGTTGCTGCTTTACAGCGGATGCAGCGCCGGAGACGGGTTCGATCCTGACTACGGGTGCTGCAACTGTAAGGAGTTTGTACGTTCTCCCCGTAACCTGCGTGGGTTTTCTCCGAGATCTTCGGTTTCCTCCCACACTCCAAAGACGTACAGGTTTGTAGGTTAATTGGCTGGGTAAATGTAAAAATTGTCCCTAGTGGGTGTAGGATAGTGTTAATGTACGGGGATCACTGGGCGGCATGGACTTGGTGGGCCGAAAAGGCCTGTTTCCGGCTGTATATATATGATATATGATATGATATACTCTATATATTTCAGATTGTGTGAGATGGAACTGCAGGTTCCATCTGTTTTACACTAAAGATAGACACACTTGGTCTGAAGAAGGATTTCAACCCAAAATGTCACCTATTCTGTTTCTCCAGACATGCTGCCTGACCCGCTGAGTTGCTCCAGCATTTTGTGTCTATCTTCGGAGATTCCACATTGTCCCTTTTTGGGGCCCACCGGTGGTTATGTTGCAGGAACACTGATACTTTCAAATAAAGTAGGACTCCATAATTATGTCAATGTAAATTCAGGAGTTTCTTGGAACAGAGGTTTTAGCCTTCTACTGTGTCGTCATGGTGGTACAAAGTAATTTTAATATTGTCATTTGCCATACTGGAGTGTTTCTGCAAACTGCTGGGTTCTTTACAATAAATGCACATTAAGTTGTTTCGGTACCAAAAAATGGACCATTGAGTTTTCTAATTGTGACTTGGCTGAACAGAATGCACTGAATTTCAAACAAATTTGCAGCGAAACAGACAGTACATTATCTCGAACCAACCTTCAAATCATCACCTGTAGGTGTGCACAGTTTAAGCAATGGATAATAAACACTAGTGTTGTCTAGGTCCGTACATGCTTATGCTATTTTGAATGTTCTATTTGTGTAGGATTGGCAATCAGTGACAAGTGGGAGCAGAGTTTTTAATTCTTATCTTGACTTGAAATGAAAATTCTGTAACTTACTTTACAGCTTTAATTATTTTTTGTATTTAAGTATTTACAAATAAGTCATTTTCAAAATTCAAATCAAAAAGATTTCAGGTTTCAATATAAATATAATTAAGAGCAAACTATAATCAGTTGAAATTTAATTAGTTAATTACCATGCAAAATTTGTTCCAGCCTTCCATTTATGCTTAAATTGAAGACTCAAAGTGCAGTGAAGCATTTCCTGACTCCTTCACAAAATTGAAACACTAGCAATGATGTGGGCACATTTGGCTTGAAGGGAGATGCTGGATGGCAAGTTTTGAGGTCACTGAGCATTTTTGCTTATTCTCCAAAAATCCTGCAATTCCTTTGCAGACTTGCCTTTTTCTCAGACCGTCCTTCCATTTTGAGTGTGACTTGGGATGTGTATATATTTCGGTAATTATTCATTACACAAAAAAATTACTATACTGGAAGATTAACCAGGAACTAGTAAACTGACTTGGTCTTACAAAAAGCTCTCCGTGATATGGTGATACTAGCACAGTATGGCAGCTTCTGGCGCTCTTGATCAGAGAAGTAGCTTTTTTGTAAGTGACACCGAAATGATGAGAAATTCAATGTGAAATAATCGAAGACCAAAAGGGGAGGATTTGGAAAAATTGGGTCACATGTCTGGGATCTGATCTCATATGGTTCGGTTTAGTCCAATCAGAGTGTTTTGCTCATGCTGGATGGGACAAACAAAATTACTATTTGTCTCCACATTATTTTTCCTTCCGTCCTTGAGCACTGTATCTGACAATTTGTCCAGAACGACACCATACAAAAAGTGGGGCAAAAAAAGCTGCTTTTTGGGGGTAAGACGATTTTAAAGGATTTCTCGTTCATTAATTTATAAAACTAAAATATTAAATTTTCCCAGTATCAGTAAAAGTCTGGAAGGTCAATTGCTGTGTCATTTTGCACAGTATTGGCAGGTTTTATTTCCCAGTTTTTGATTTGTGATCTTTAAGGTAAAATAAAAATGATTTGTAATTTGATGTCACAGAGCAACTGAATTTGGTAAGAATTCCATACTAGTTCAATTTTTTTCCCCATTGGTATCTGTTAATATTTTCAGTTAAGTGCAAACTTATGGTTGTTTATATGCTGTTATCAGAACTAATCATTTGACTAAATCATGCATAACAATAATTTTGCCCATTCAGTGTTTGAGGAAGCCATCTGGTCAGACAGAAAAATATAACAAATCTGAGTTTTAGTATCTGTTACTCTGAGGCTCGTTAGCTCTGACGATAACCACGCAATTTTCAAATGCTTAAATTTTAATATGGTCTATATTTGAGTTTATTCATTAATTAAAGTGTACGAAAAATATTGTATAGATGTTTAAATATCTCATTTGTTGTATTTAGCTTGAGAAGATGGGGGTGATAAATTTGGGAGCGGTTGCATTGGATAGTACTTTGCATGGGATTATCTGTATTAATCTGATCCTGATTTTGGTTGACAATCATCAGAAATTAAAAGGGAGAATGCATATTAACAATAAAATATTCAAAAACTTGGGAAAAGCAGAAACAATCCACCAACTAGATATTTCCAAGATTTTGTTTTCATATATTTCCCAATAGGTTTGTTGTTGCTTAACATGGGAAATGTAGCGTTTATTTCTCTTTCAAAGGAAGCAAATTACAGGAATGATCGAATATTATTCCGTTAGTTTGCCTTGCAGTGATTTACAGATGTCACGATTTGTTTTCTGATGTTGTGATTGTATATTAAAACAAATATAAATATAAAAGATAGAGTTGGCTGAGAAATTGTTTGTTGACATTGCCTAAGGTTTCCTTTAATTCAAGTTCAATCATTTGTGTTTTTTCTGAGTGAAACCGATGAGGTGAAAGAATAAAATCAATCATTAGTGAAAAGTAGGGTTCAGATAGAAATACAAATTTTGCATCTTTCCACTTCTCCCACCCCGCTTCAAATCTTGTGATGCAATTTGTCTTCATTTTTTTTAATGTAAATTTTCAAAATATCCCATCAAATTCTAAAAAGCAGTACCCTGTCAGAATGTTGGGATTGAAGCATTGTACAATTTCACAACTATTCTTACTAAATAACCTTTTCTGCATTTCGAAACTCGGCAAATATATTGGCTCCAAAACTGCCCTGGCACCAGAAAATTTATAATTAGTGATTTTCTTATTAAATTTTGGGTATGCTGGGTTGGTATTTGTATTTCTAACTCTTCAAATGCACTGTTCTATTGTAGCTATCTACTATGCAGTCAGTAACTTATGTAATGCAGAATGAAATGTTTAGGGAGAGAACTTGATTATTTAGCTATTTGTGCTCAACTGAACTTTGTTCCTTTTTATTCCATGAAAACAAAAATTGTGTGTATTACAATTCTGCAAAGAACCAGAGACTAAAATATTATTACATTTAGGATCTATATAAGACTCAGTGGTCGTGTTCTCAAAACAGTCAGATTGTTCCTGGCTTTTAAGCATAGAGTCTGGGCACAATTCGGTGAATGAGCCCTGTGCTTTCGGAATGCCGCCATTGGGATGAGACATTAAACTGTCCCACCACTCTGATATTTAAGATGATTAGGCGTGTTCCTAGTATATTCGGTTCGACATTTTGTGCTTCTGGTAACACAACAGATTATTATCATACCTGATTGGGCTTGTCATTTTATGGAACCATGTTTTATACAAATTGGTCATCCCATTTACCCCATGATAATGGGACTGTGGAACAATGAAATACTTTAAGGCATTTTGAATCATACTGTCACGTGAATAACACAAGTTTGTTTGTGGAATGCCAGTCTGTAATCCGAGAGAAATTGCACACATTTTTAAGTATAATTTACTTTAATCTGTAAAATGAATTGCTGAAATTTTGATGTATCACAATATATACCTAATAGAAAATAAAAACCTGAACATTTTTGTCTTGGTAACTTCATTCCTTTAAAATTGATCCCATTTTATCCACATTTATACCTTCAGTTGATAATTTAGCACACTAAAAATGTGCTTGTTAGATATAAACAGTCGGGAATATTTTACAATCGCATTTGGGCATGTTTTGTAACATCGGACCAGCAGTGTACAGTTGCTGCAGAAATAGTGATAAAAGTAAAACCTCATTTTGCTTTTGAAATTAATGGTATTTTATAAAATATAAAAACAACTTATTAAATCAAATCCAAATTGGAGAATTGGGCACGATTGTCTTTCGTGCTATTACTACCTTTGAACAAAATGGTGATTCAATCATGGAACTAGCAAATGTCGGTGTATTTGCAGTTCCATTTTCAGTATTTCTAGAAAATGTCGTCTGCTGTTGCGAGGCTTGCCACTGACGCAGATGATTATTTTTAAGGAAAATATTTCTCATTTCATCTATTGGGAAGTATTTTCAAACCCTCCTACCAGTGCTGTCTCGTATATTGAATTTCTATACATTTCTGAAAGATGTGAGTTATTTTTTGTATCTCATCCAAATGTCTATTATTTGAGTTTCAACAATGAGCAATGACTGGTTGACCAGTGTCCACATGTACATCTAACAAGCTCAATCAGGTATTTTGGCACCTTAGTGTTCAAACCACAATTTTTTTGTTTGTGCTTAAGATAAACTTCCAGATCTCATGGACTTGGTTGGTCTTAATTAAGAATGGTGATTCCCTAAAAATTGTCCAGACATTTTTTTTGTTGGTAATTTCATAAAAGATTTTGACTCCAATTAATAATTCGGGCAAGGGACCAGAATTTCATTTCTGGATTTTTCAAAAGCTTTAATTTCTTTATCTCTGTAAATTTTGGGTCATGCCAAACTGTCATCTAATTTGCACTAATCTCATTCATAACCTATTTGCTCATTAATGTGCATTGGCTTCTAGGTCAAACGGATCAAATTTAAAATTCAATTTGTTCTCAAATGCCTCTGATTTTGCCCTTTTCTGTATCTGTGACCTTCTCGTGCCCTACAATCCTTGATCTTCAATTCTGCCCTGTTGACTTTCGCTGATCTTTAAGCTCTTCACCTGATTTTAATCTGAATGCTGAAAGTCCCTCCAATCCTTTAAAAAAAATGCTTTTTAATACTCAACTCCTTTACCAAATTTTATGTCTTATGATCCTGTATCTCCTAAGATGAGGCTTTCCACTCTAGACATCTGGGATGTCTTTCTTCAGTAAATACCATTTCCTCCCTGATATTCTGGCTTAAGCCCAAGGCCATGTTGTGTCTATGTGCTGCAGATCTTCTCTCACTCTCCCTATTTCCAGATGGAACAAGGACAGTGTTCTCTTGGTCTTCACTTTGCACCCACCAGCCTCCATATTCTCCCAACATTTTCACCACCTTCCACGTGATCCCACCACCAGACACGAAACATCTTCCCAGCCCCACCTCTTTCTGCAGAGACCACACTACGCAACTCTTTGCACACTCATCCCTTCCCACCCAACGTGCCTCCTCCCCAGGTATTTTCCCTTGCAACCGCAAAGGATGTCACCCAGCTCTACACCACCTAGAGACCCCTCAACCCTTCCATGTGAGACCGAGGTTCACATGCTTCATGTACATGTTCTTCAAACATTATCTAATGCGTACGGTGCTCCTGATGCGGCCTTTCCATCAGCGACTAGTGTCGACTAGGCCAATGTTTCACCAAACACTTGAGCTCTGTTCCCCAAGGCCTGCTAGATCTCTTGGTTGCTAACTATTTTAATTCCCATTCCCACACAGACTTTTGTCATGCGCCGCCTCCGTTACCGGAATGAGGCTACATAAACTGGAGGAACAGTCCCTCATATTTTGCTTGGGTACCTTGCAATATAATGGTATGCGCATTTCAATTGTATTTCAAATAATATTCCAACTCCTTCCTGTGCCCTCACCCAATGTGTGTGCACACATTTCTCCCACCCCTCTGCAGTCAACTCACTCCTTTCCCCTCCTTTGAATGCTTCTCCCCCCCATCCCTGAGTTCCCCATTTCCGTTTTAATCGCCCCTCTTTTCTGTTTTCCCCTTTCACCCATAAACCTCCCTCCGGCTTTAAATGTCACCTCTTCTCTCTTTATTTGACACCCAGTTGTCTCCATTTCACCTCTAGGTTTTTGTTATTCCACCATCTACCAATCAAATCCCCTACACGTGTATCCACCTGACTCTTGCCAGACGTTGTCCTGCCCCCACCTCTTCCAGCTTTCTCCCCTTCTCAAACCAAGGGGTTGTGACCTGAAATTTAGTCTGTCCATTCTCTCCATAGATGCTACCTGACCCGCTGAGTTCCTCCAGCACTTTGTGTTTTGCTCAAGATTCTAGCATCTGCAGTTTCTTGTCTTCATATTGTGTTAATGCTTCCTTGAAATCCCTTGAGACATTTTAAAAGTGTAAAATAAATATCTGGTTTTGAATATTTTGAGGAAAGCCTACTGATTGTATTGTCCAAACATTCACCCTGCAGCTTTTATCGAATGAAAAATGGAATGTGCTTTTATGTTTTTGCCTCTTTACTTTCAAGAGAATTTTATTTGGAATAAACAAGTCCATCTGAAAATAGCTATGTGATTAAAAAAAAAAAAAAGAAATCAATAAATGTCTTTTTGAATCTGTATTGTACTTTGAATCGTGACCCAGATCTGTTTTTATTACAGATAATTATTTTTCGAGGCATCACCATTAAAACAAATTATATTTGGGATTGGATGCACTGGAATGGGATGAAATATCATAAGATAAAATTTTTGTTTATTTAAAACGAATGAATTGGAAACTATGTTTACAATGGTTCAATTACTTTTGCAATGAGGATAATTTATTTGAAACTTGAAATTAATTCTATCTGTTTTTAAATTGAATGGCTAGCTTATTTGCTTTTATTTTTCAAACTATTGCGATGGCATAATAGTTATGCAACACTTAAAATTACATGCAGCAACATTTCAATGACCGCAAGCTTGAATGTTCTTAGCAAGCAACCTTTTTTTTTATCTTACTCATTATTTTGCATGCAAAATTGAGGGGAAAAGCAAATGTCCCATAATTTTTCTTTTTTCTTCAGTGGTAATGTTCCTTCCGATTTGTGGGAAGAGGAAGTTCGAACCAAAGTTGATGTTAGCTTTGTCTGGCTTTCCCATCAAAATGCTGAACGTGACCAATTAGAAGTGACAGCTCTGGAGCCAGCTGTCACTGCCGAACAAAGCTCCTTCCAGAAATGCATATATTCAGGCTAAGGGTTTGCACAAATTCCTTTGGTTTATTCAAACTGTGCCACTGAAAAATCGGAGCACAAAGCCAGTAAATCCTCTTAGATTTTTTGAATGATTTTAGTTTGCTTTCAAAAAAGTTTGCATATTGTGTGGCATTTTCTCATCAATTTGCCTTAATCTTTGTCCTAATTTTAAATTCAGCAACGGATCCTTTGATTATGTACTGTACATTCAGGTAATCCTTTTTCTTAATATTTTAGCTATTTATCAAACTCATTTGGTTTAAGTGATAAGGCGTTCCTCTTTGAGCCTTGAGGCATTAATCGTAAATCGAACTAATAGTGAAAACTCAATAGGTATAATTCAATTTCTTCCTTTGAATCAAATTTTCTATGATTCTTCATTCTCTCCCCTAATACCTCTAATCTCAATTTTTTGTGGATTTTGATCTTCGTCATGGAAAAAACATTAACAAGGAATCCATTTTGCAATTCTGCCATATCTTAATTTCTTCCATTCATTACCTTTTTTTACTGCATTTGTGTATTTCAAATGAGGCAATGGAGATGGTGATCTGTAATTTCTGTATCAATCCTACTTCATTTGCTTCTAGCAGCTTGAAAGGATTTGGCACACCAACTGTTTCTGTATCTTGAGCTTAGAATGAATTAGGATGCGATGGTTTACACACAATTACTATTCCATAACGATCAAATTGCTTGTTCTATCTGTCTAGTGTTTCATGCATTTCATTGAACTCTCGACATTTCATTGAACTCTCAAATTGGAACTGGTGTGCATTGCCATTTAGGTATTACCCTGAAATCAATTAATCTAGAAAGATGTGGTCCAATCATCATTTAAAGGAGCAATTTCTAATTTTCAGCCATGGTAATTGCAAGAAGGAAGCAAGATGCGAGTCTTTAACGCCTTATTCGGAAGCCCTGATGTTCTCGTGGACTAAGATAGGACATCATGGACAAACAGTAACAATTATTTCACTTTGAGTGCAGAGGATTGTTGAAACCTTCAATAGGGATCGTCGAAACCTTCTAGTTCTTAGGAATAAATATCACCAACAATTTGTCCTGGGCCAGCCACATCAAAGCTATGTTCAAGAAAGCAAACCATGTCTCTACTTCCTGAGGTGGCTTGGGAAGTTCAGCATGTCCCTCACCAACTTCTACAAATGCATCATAAAAAGCATCTTGTCGGGATGCATCGCAGCACCATCCAAGACCCATGAAATTGCAGAGTAATGTAGACATAAGTCAGACCATCACATAAACTAGCCTTCCTTCTATTGACTCCATCTACACCATGTGCTACTTTTCCAGCATAATCAAGTCCACTCTCACCCTGATCACTCCCTCTTCCCACCTCTCCAAACAGGCAGGAGATCGACGTTTGAAAACACATACCTCCAGATTCGGGAGCAGTTTCTTCCCCACTGTTTTAGCAGGAAACTGAACGGTCCTCATCAGCTGGATTGTGGTCCTGTCCTGCCATCTACCTTATTGGAGACCTTTGAACTATCTCAACTTGGACTTTATTGGAATTCATTGTTATATCTTGCACTGAATGTAGTATCCTTTATGCACAGTGGATGGCTTGATCGTATTCATATGTAGTCTTTTCTCTGACTGGATAGCACGCAAACAAAAGCTTTTCACTGGAACAGCACATGTGAAAATAATAAACTGAACAAAATCATTAGAGAATTCTGTAATCAGAGGGATGGTGGGTGGAGTTCACAATGAGCGAAAAACACTGAAAATAGCATTTTGGAACAGACCTGACTTAAGAAACCCAGCTGCTCCCCCCTTACAGGGAACCTCAGTAAGGGTTCCACTCGGTCTTACCCCTTTAGCCAGGTGGCCCCAGCTACTCCAACCATACAATGGTCCTCATGCCCCCCTCCTCATCTCTGAAAACCAACCACCCCCCCCAAACCAGACATCGCCTCGGCCTCCATCTGCTTGCCTGCATTCATCGACCCCAACCCCCACACTTGCCGTGTGTTCATCATCCCCCTGACCGAACGGTCTGTGATCAGCAGAGGCTTCATCTTTGTTCCCTTCCGCCCCACCTCAACGAGTTCCGGGTCTGCCGTGATGTGGAGCTCTTCTTCCTCCGCCTCCGGGCCTTTTACCATGGGAAGGAGTCCTCACTACCCAGTGATGATCCCTTCTCCCGCCTCCAGCGGACCCCCTCCTCTTGGACTCCCCAGGCTGGCCATCCACCTTCACTAGACCTTTTCATTTCTAACTGCTGGTGGGACATCAACCGCCTCAAATTTTCCACTCCCCTGACTTACTCTAACCTCTCCCCTCATATCATATCATATCATATATATACAGCTGGAAACAGGCCTATTTTCGGCCCACCAAGTCCGTGCCGCCCAGTGATCCCCGCACATTAACACTATCCTACACCCACTAGGGACAATTTTTACATTTACCCAGCCAATTAACCTACATACCTGTACGTCTTTGGAGTGTGGGACGAAACCGAAGATCTCGCAGAAAACCCACGCAGGTCACGGGGAGAACGTACAAACTCCTTACAGTACAACATCCGTAGTCAGGATCGAACCTGAGTCTCCGGCGCTGCATTCGCTGTAAAGCAGCAACTCTACCGCTGCGCCACCGTGCCTCCTGAATGTATAACCCTCCGCTCACTGCAGCAACCCTGACTTGGTTATCGAACCTGCCGACAAGGGAGGCGCCGTGGTAGTCTGGCATGCTGACCTCTACCGGACTGAGGCTAGATGACAACTCTCAGACACCTCCTCCTACTTATCCTTGGACCATGACCCCACAGACGAGCATCAGGCCTTAATCTCTAACATCATCACAGATCTCATCACTTCCGGCTCTTTGCCCTCTAAAGCCTCCAACCTTATCGTTCCCCAGCCCCACACGGCCCGATTTTACCTTCTCCCCAAATCCACAAACCCATTGACCCATTGTTTCTGCCTGTTCATGTTCCACTGAACTAATTTCCACCTACCTCCACTCCATCCTATCCCCCTTGGTCCAATCCCTCCCTACCTATGGTGCCCTAGGGCGTGCAGCGTAGGTTTACTAGGTTAATTCCTGGAATGGCGGGACTGTCAAATGTTGAAAGACTGGAGCGACTAGGCGTGTATACACTGGAATTTAGAAGGATGAGAGGGGATCTTATCGAAACGAATAAGATTATTAAGGGGTTGGACACGTTCGCGGCAGGAAACATGTTCCCAATGTTGGGGGAGTCCAGAACCAGGGGCCACTGTTTAAGAATAAGGGGTAGGTCATTTAGAACGGAGATGAGGAAAAACTTTTTCAGTCAGAGTTGGGAATCTGCGTTATTCTCTGCCTCAAGGCAGTGGAGGCCAATTCTCTGAATGCATTCAAGAGAGAGCTAGACAGAGCTCTTAAGGATAGCGGAGTCAGGGGGTATGGAGAGAAGGCAGGAACGGGGTACTGATTGAGAATGATCAGCCATGATCACATTGAATGGCGGTGCTGGCTCGATGGGCCGAATGGCCTACTCCTGCACCTATTGTCTATGTCCAAGGCACCTCACATGCTCTCCGTCTCCTCCATAACTTCCGTTTTCCAGGCCCCCATTCCCTCATCTTTACTATGGACGTCCAGTCACTACACCTTCATCCCCCACCATGAGGGTCTTAAAGCCCTCCATTTCTTCCTCGACCGCAGAACCAGACAATTTCCATCTACCAATACTCCGCCTAGCAGAGCTGGTTCTTGCCCTCAACAACTTCTCCTTTGACACCTCCCATCTCCTCCAAATCCAAGGCGTAGCCATTGGCACTCGCATGGACTCGCATAGCTATGCCTGCCTCTTTGTAGGGTACATCGAACAATCCCTATTCCAGGCATACACTGGCCCTATCCCCGAACTCGACCTCCGCTACATTGACGACTGCATTGGTGCTACCTCTTGTACCCATGCAGAACTCACTGACTTCATCAATTTCACCACTAATTTACATTCTGCTCTTAAAAATACTTGAACCATCTTCGACATCTCCTTACCATTTCTGTATCTCACCATCTCCATCACAGGAGACAGACTAGTGACGACATCTACTACAAACCCACTGACTCCCATAGCTATGTTGACTACACTTCCTCCCACCCTGTTTTCTGTAAAAACTCTATCCCATACTCCCAATTCCTCCGTCTACGCCACATTTGGCCCAGGATGAGGTGTTCGATACTCGGGCATCGATGTCCTCATTCTTTAGGAAACGGGGGTACCCCTCTTTCATTATGGATGAGGTTCTCACTTGGGTCTCCTCAATATCCCACAGCTCCACTCTTGCTCCCCCTCCTTCCATTCGTAACAAGGATAGAGTCCCTCTTGTCCTCACCTTCTACCCCATCAGCCGTTGCATACAACAAACTATCCTCCAACATTTCCGCAACCTCCAACGGGATCCCACTATTTGCAAAATCTTCCCATCTCCACCCCTTTCTGCTTTCTGCAGAGACCGTTCCCTCCGTAACTCCCTGGTCCATTCGTCCCCACCCAAACCACCCCCTCCCCAGGTACTTTCCCCTGCAACCGCAGGAGATGCAACATCTGTCCCTTTACCTCCCCCCTCGACTCCATCCAAGGACCCAAACAGTCTTTCCAGGTGAGGCAGAGGTTCACTTGCACCTCCTCCAACCTCATCTGTCAACTTCTCTACATCGGCGAGACCAAGCGCAGGCTTGGCAATCGTTTCGCTCAACACCTCCGCTCAGTCGCCTTAACCAACCTGATCTCCCGGTGGCTCAACACTTCAACTCCCCCTCCCATTCTCAATCTGACCTTTCTGCCCTGGGCCTCCTCCATTGTCAGAGTGAGGCCCAGTGCAAATTGGAGGAACAGCTCATATATTGCTTGGTTAGTTTACACCCCAGTGGTATGAACATTGACTTCTCTAACTTTAGGTGGTCCCTGCTTTCCCTCTCTATCCCCTCCCCCTTCCCAGTTCTCCCACTAGTCTTCCTTTCTCCGACTACATCCTATCTTTGACCCACCCCCTCCCCTGACATCAGTCTGAAGAAGGGTCTCGACCCGAAATGTCACCCATTCCTTCTCTCCTGAGATGTTGCTCGACTCGCTGAGTTACTCCAGCATTTTGTATCTACCTTCAAATTTACTAATGTTCATTGAACATTTGCTCTTTTATATGCCCTGCCAAAATGTGAAAATTAATCAGGTGTAACTAAGGTTTTGGAAAAGTTCCATTATGGCTCCCAAGCTATTTGGCATGCTTTAGATCTCTTAGTTCAACTTTTGCAATGCAGGCAACTTAGTTACATTGCCACTGTTTGATGCAAGATTTTAAGTTTGTATTGCTACTATATTTGTAGATATAGGTGCTCCCCAGGTTACAGATGTTCTTGAATTTGAAATGCAGTTACGAAGAGTTCCCAGGTGTCCTGCAGATGCCTGCGGAGATTGGTTGTCACATGGCAATACATAATCTGGAGCAGTATGTTAAATTTTGTTTGCCCTTAATGCTAGGACTGATATTAGCAAATTTAGCCCGAGCTGATCTCAAGCTAAAAATATTCCTTTAAAAGATTTTACGGCAGCCAACATTTTAAAAGCTATTGGTGTTTATAAATGTTCCGATGTGGCAGAATTCAAGCTAATCTCAGTCATCTGCCGATGACTCAAATGCCTGCTTGTCACGCCGATGTCTCAAATGCCTGCTTGTATGTATGGTCTGCAGATAAGTCAGGCATTCACAAATTGCAGATGACCTGTAAATTTTAAATTCATCCATCAAGGTCTATTTGTATTAATAAATTAACATGGTTGTTTGTTAATGAGTGCATGGATCTAGGATTTAAATTTGCCTTGCCCTCTTGTCTTTTACTGATCCTTGCATGCATCTATAAAATCTTTAGAATAAAGATTGTATGTTTCTGACCTACAGTTTAGTAAACAATTATTATTTTGCTTCTGAATTTTCAAATAATTTAAAAGCAATTATGTATCAAAACCCATGGAAAATTCATTCCCATTATGCCAATATAATGTGCAACTACCATGTAGAGTTTTTTATACAAAGTATTAATGAGGTTTATCACTTTCAAATTCATTTTGAGAACTTTCAAAAAAAATTATGTTGACATATAGCTCCCTTTCGCAGAAAAATTCCCATTTAACAATCATGAACGTGTGGTTTTCTAAATATTTCTGTCGGAATCCAGAGTTTTGTGGAGACTCATTTGTAGGGCTCATATGGTCCTTGCAATTTCTGGAATTTGAAACTGTTTTTCAAGGATTTAAGTCCTTGGATTTATCATAGGTCCTTAAGACCTTGAAAATTCACTTTTTATGATAAAAGTATTAATTCATGCAGAGTAATGTGGCATTTTTTCAGTGTTTATAATGCGTATTTTTAATTAAAAGTCGGGAAATATTGTTTGACATGTTTGTCTTTGTCGCCATTTTACATATTCTCTTACCTATGTCGCTGAGAATAAAGACGTTGAAGAAGCAGGAATGTGTGTCTTGTCTGGTATTCATTTATGAACATAATGAGCTTGCATTACGGGGGTCCGGGCGCTGCCTAATGGAGGTTACGTAGCAACCCGCATCCCAGCCCGGGCGGCCGCCATTGCTGGAGCAGGAGCACATGGCCGCTGGCTGTGTGAGGTCACATGAGGCGTGGAGCGGTGACGTCACCTTGTCCCATCAATGTTTGCTGGATTTTTGTCCTTGAAAATGGGTTTTTGGACCCTGAAAGTCCTTGAAAAGTCCTTGAATTTACAGTTCCAAGTGTAAGAACCCTGCATTTGAATTATCTTTTATATTAAAAAAGACAAAGTGCTGGAGTAACTCAGCGGGTCAGGCAGCATCTCTGGAGGACATGGATAGATGATGTTTCTGGTCGGGAGCTTTCTTCAGACTAAATGTGAGGGGGGGATAGGACACAAAATGTGATGAAACATCACCCATCCATGTTCTCTAGAGATGCTGTCTGACGTGTAGGAAGGAACTGCAGATGCTGGATTACACTGAAGATAGACACAAAATGCTGGAGTAACTCAGAGGGACAGGCAGCATCTCTGCATAGAAGGAATGGGTGACATTTCCCATTTGTCACCCATTCCTTCTATCCAGAGATGCTGCCTGTCTCGATGCTGTCTGACTTTGAATTGCTCCAGCACTTTGTCTTTTTTTGTAAACTAGCATCTGTAGTTCCTTGTTTCTATCTTTGAATATTTCATCTGCCCTTTCATTAGTGTTGCCATTATTGAGCATACAGCATTCATATATCATTGCTGCAATACCCAAGATATTCTGCTCTCAAATATTGCTAACTATAGATATTATCTAGATAGTTACTTTACAACAGTACAGATGCTATATGCTTCAGAAATTATATTACAATGAACTTAACAACCGAAAGCTTGCTTTTAAAAATATTATTTTACTTGTTTTTGGAGGGATTAAGTTTCGTAGAGCATTGTTAAGTGACGTATAACTGGCTAGCATTCAATATTAATCATGATTTTTTGTTAAAATTGGCAGCTTCAGGAAATGTTGCACCTTCGCTAGGATTTTGTCATTGAGTTTTCACTTTCATTAAATGGTTGTGTCAGATTGGTAAAGTCCGAGAGATTCAAGAATGGTGAGGTATATAGTTAAAATGAGAGGATTTGAGAAAGGCAGTAGATTCCATCAGATTAAAGAGTTTTAACCAGGATTATACCCAGCTCTTGCACAAACCTGATACTCTAATGCTGTGGCTGTAAATAATTTGATGTGTTTTGCTGACCTGCTGCAAGCTGTTGGCCACAATAATAAAGGGTATTGAATCTATTAAAAAATGAAATTAATCCATGATAAGGCAAGTGAAATATTGCGCAATAGGATGGTGAGAAGCCAGATTACTGTAATGCAACACCTAAACAAAAAATATTTAATTTGCTGCGCACATTCAAATTACTGCAGTATCTGATGATTATATATTTTTTCTTGGCTATACTGATCATACTTTCAGCCTGAAATGTACTGGTCACGTGATTATTCTGAGCCGATCCTCCTTGTTGACCCCCTTGTTTTGCTGATTTAATGTACGAATGAATACCAACTATTGTTTCTGGATGGATTTGTTTGTTCTTTATTAAAGTGTTGTGGCAGTTAATTAAGTTGTAGAGAAATACGGAATGGAAACAGGTTGAATCTGATAAAAAATCTTTAAAATTGAGAGAGTACAGAAGAGAAAACCCATACGGACTTGGAATTAAAAGCAAGATCCATCAAATGTAAATCAGGAAAATAAAGAAAACTAGAGCTGGGGATTTGAATCAAAAGCAGAAATGCTTGGAAAAACAGCGATTCTAGCAGCATCTGTGGAAAGAGAAATGATCATGTTTTGGGTCTCCAGTCCTTCTATTGAATGTAAATCACCTTAAACACCACAGGAGAGTATCAGAAATATTGGTCATGATAATTGCAATTCCACAATGATGCATAGATGAGCATGAATTCAGAATGTTTTAAGTTATCAAACGTATCGCAGGAATGTACAAGCCCTAAATTTCATTTGGTTTGATTAATGGTAACAACAAAACTGCACAGGAATGTGTGTATCTGTTTTAATATAGTTTATTCGTTCTCTTAGAGTTTTAGTTACAACAATGAATAAACCCAGTAATGTTGTCTTTAACTCGGTGCATTGGGACAATCTGTTAACTAAGCTGCTGTGTGTGTTAGTATAAAATGTAAGCTTTTGAGTGACTGGCCATAAATGCATCATGAAAATGTTACTGCTTTACATATCAATTGATGTGAAGCAATATCGGTTTTTAACAAAATGACCTCTTCTAAAATTAAAAAATCCTGGGAATTCTTAGCAGGTGAAGGGAGTAGCTGCTGTGGATAGAGATGCAATGATAGAGTGAATGTTTCAGGAAGTGAATTTTTCCTGAAATGTTAATTATTTGTTTCTCTTGTACTGCTTCACCTATTGTGCACGTCTGGCAATTTAAAAATTATTATTTTGTATTTCCACCATCTGCAGCATCTGTATTGGTATGACAATTTGCCTTTGGTCTTATTTCTGCATGGAACTAACTCTTAAATCACTGGAGTCATGTCAAATGTCACATAGCTACATAATTGGAGTTGGAAGTTTGAACATTTGGTATCCTTTTTGGCCCTGAAATACAAGGAGTTATATTTTATTTCAAATGATTTGGATATCAGTGATCAAATTGTTGGTTTATTGTTATGGACCTCTAAAATGCAATATGACATGGTTTTTTATTTTATTAAAGTCTCTGTCTAAATGAATTCTGTTGTGTAATTTGTGCTGTACCTTCATGCCAGTTGAAGATGCTCATGTTGATTCTTGTCTTGTGGTATTAATAAAAATGATCCAAAATAATTCTGTGTGCAAAAACGATTTTGATAGCAATGAGGATCAACAGAGCATGAAGCGTATTTAATCCAATACTATAACTCATGGAACCGTGAAGATTTGCCTTAACAAAGAACGCTGTTTGCTTTGTTCATATCAGAAGTGGTCTATTAAAGCTATATTCATAATTTTGCATTTCATTTCAGGAAGCCTCGTCCCTGAAAATAAACACTACATGATGATCATTATAATTTCTTCTATACCCCTTACTCTTCCCTTTGTCCTCCTATTTATGTTTTCCTCCTTTCCTCCCTATCTACTTGGTCTTCCCTGCCTCAGTAATGTACTTGGTTTACAGTTAAGAGAACTGCAGATCCCAGAGCATAAAGACTAAACCATGCCAATGATGTAGAGGGTGAATATGTTTAGTTTAAATGTGGTTTGAGTTGCTTGGCAAAAAATTAAGTTGAATATGGGTGTATTTTTAAAATCTCATTCACAATTTATGATGGGTTACTACAATATCCCTTCTGCAGTCATTAATACTTTACCCTACATTCGTCTTACTGATTTATGTGATTGGTGCCCTATCCATAATTACTTTCTGCTGCAATTAAAATTATCCAGCTAAAGCACCTTTACTGTACAAAGTGTAACACTGCATTCTCAGCATTAAAGCTCACCATCATCTATTCCACCACCTGTTTATATCTCTTAGAAGTCAACTACTGTACTCAGAATTAATCCCTCCAGGTTTTTTGTTTCTTTGCAAATATCAAAATTGTGCTCTGTCCAAGCCAATAATATGTTAAGAAAAACAGTGGTCCTATTATTAAAACCTGGTCAAGTTCATTGTGCACTGCCCTTCAATCTGGAACGCGAAAACGTCACCACCATGCTGTTTCCTCCTCTTCGGCCAATGCTCTAACCATGCTGCTGCCACTCTTGCTGTTTTATGTGACAATTTTGCGACACTTTACCAAATCTTTTGTTGGAAGCTCACGTGCACTATATCAATTATTGCAGTCCTTTCAGGTTAGGCAGAGGTTCACTCGCACCTCCTCCAACCTCATCTACTGTATCTGTTGTTCAAGATGTGGACTCTTATACATCGGCGAGACCAAACGCAGACTGGGTGATCGTTTCGCAGAACACCTTCGCTCAGCCCGCATGAACCAACCTGATCTCCTGGTTGCTGGACACTTTAATCCTCCTTCCCATTCTTACAAAGACCATGCTGTCCTCGGTCTCCTCCATTGTCAGAGTGAGGCTAAACGCAAATTGGAGGAACAGCATCTCATATTTCGCTTGGGCAGCTTAGAGCCCAGTATATGAATATTGATTTCTCTCACTTTAGGTAGCCCCAACATTTCCTCTCTCTCTATCCCTCCTCCACCCGTCGCACTAGCTTCTCATTTTCACCCTACAAACAACTTACAATGGCCTGTTTCCTTTATCATTGTTACTTTTTTGCATATCTTTCATTCATTGTTCTTTATCTCTCCACATCACCATCTATATCTCTCGTTTCCCTTTTCCCTAATCAGTCCGAAGAAGGGTCTCGACCCGAAACGTCACCCATTGTTTTATTCCAGAGATGCTGCCTGTCCCGCTGAGTTACTCCAGCTTTTTGTGTCTATTTACACTATATCAATTATTTCCCTCGTCGATCCTTTTTGTTAATTCATTAAAATCACCTAAGTAGCTAGATGTGATTTTTGTCTTTAAAAAATCAATGCTGACTTTCTGTGTTCAATCCATGCTTGTCCAAGTAACTGTCAGTTGTGTCCCATTCGATTATTTCTAGAATGTTCACTGAGATTAAGTTGAATGTCTGGGGTTGTATGGCTTATTCCTACACTACCCAGTTTTGGGTACCATCACTGGATCAGTGGTTGTGTGGAATATAATTGCCAGGGCCCCAACAATTTTCTCGTATGCATTCCTCAACTTTGTATGTATCCTATCCAGGTAATTTATTCGTTTTCAGCCAACTTTTCAAATGCTGCCCTTTATCAACCATCCAAAATCTCAGCGGCATCTTCCTTTACTGGGACTCCAGGAGTATCATCATTCTTGGTGACAATTGATATAAAGCTCTCATTTCATATTCTACCTTGTACTCTGTCTTCATGTGATTATTTCCTAATTGATCTTCCATTTGTCCACCTCCTCTTGATAAGTTTCTATGTTTTACTTACCTGTCCCATAATTTTGGGTTTACTTTTCAATAGGTGCCAGTTTTTCTCATTCTTTTGCTTATCATTTTTTTGCTTTGAGCTTTCTGTCATCAGCCCGATTCTCCCATCTATCAACAACATGGTGTCTGGCTGGTGTGTTTGTTTTTTCTACCCTGTTTTTCACTCTCTTTGGACATCAAGAAAGCTGTGGCTTTAATTTCCCAGTCTATCACTTTCATGGGAATTTACCTATATTAACTGAAGTAACTATCTTAAAGGGCTCCCTCAGACTGTTTAATCGCTGTTTTGCTTCAATTCAAGTTTACACAAGTCTGTGCATTAGTTTATAGATACAGTAGAAACAGGCCCTTTGGCGCACCGTCCACACTGACCATCGATCACCCATTCACACTAGTTCCACGTTATCTCACTTTCTCATCCACTCACTACACCATTGTTTTTTTAATTGAAAGATACAGCAGGGAATTTGGGCCTTTAGGGAGACAGCATGAAACGAACCAAGTTCACGCTGACCGTCGATCACCCATTCACACTAGTTCTGTGTTGTCCCTCTTTAACATCCATTCCCTACACACTGGGGACAATTTACAGAGGCCAATTAACCTATAAATGTGCATGTCTTTGTAATGTGGAAGGAAACCAGAGCATCCAGGGGAAACCCAACCCTGTCATGGAGAACATGCGAACTCCACACAAATAGCACCCGATATCTGAATAGAATCCCGGTCGACGGTGCTCTGAGGCAGTGGCTGCGACACTGTGCTCCTTATTCATACCCACTACATTCTAACTTTCAACGAGCTCCACATGTTCGTTATAATAGTGAACTGTATTGAAAGCCTTTTGGATCTAAATATTTGCGTGTACTCTTTTACTGCTACAAGGGCGGTATGGTGGCGCAGCAGTAGAGTCGCTGCCTTGCGGCGCCGGAGACTCGGGTTTGATCCCGACTACGGATGCTGTCCGTATGGAGTTTGTACATTCTCCCTGGGATCTGCGTGGGTTTTCTCCGAGATCTTTGGTTTCCTCCCATAATCTAAAGATGTACAGGTTTGTAAGTTAATTGGCTTGGTATAAATGTAAATTGTCCCTCGTGTGTGTAGGATAGCGTTAATGTGCGGGGATTGCTGGTCGGCAACCAGTTAGTCTGACATCAGTGGTGGGGAAGATGCTGGAGTCGATTATAAAAGACGAAATTGCTGAGCATTTGGATAGCAGTAACAGGATCATTCCGAGTCATCATGGATTTACGAAGGGGAAATCATGCTTGACAAATCTACTGGAATTTTTTGAGGATGTAACTAGGAAAATTGACAGGGGAGAGTCAGTGGATGTGGTGTACCTCGACTTTCAGAAAGCCTTTGACAAGGTCCAACATAGGAGATTAGTGGGCAAAATTAGGGCACATGGTATTGGGGGTAGGGTACTGACATGGATAGAAAATTGGTTGACAGACAGAAAGCAAAGAGTGGGGATAAATGGGTCCCTTTCGGAATGGGAGGCAGTGACCAGTGGGGTACCGCAAGGTTCGGTGCTGGGACCCCAGCTATTTACGATATACATTAATGACTTAGACGAAGGGATTAAAAGTACCATTAGCAAATTTGCAGATGATACTAAGCTGGGGGGTAGTGTGAATTGTGAGGAAGATGCAATAAGGCTGCAGGGTGACTTGGACAGGTTGTGTGAGTGGGCGGATACATGGCAGATGCAGTTTAATGTAGATAAGTGTGAGGTTATTCACTTTGGAAGTAAGAATAGAAAGGCAGATTATTATCTGAATGGTGTCAAGTTAGGAGGAGGGGGAGTTCAACGAGATCTGGGTGTCCTAGTGCATCAGTCAATGAAGGGGAGCATGCAGGTACAGCAGGCAGTGAAGAAAGCCAATGGAATGTTGGCCTTCATAACAAGAGGAGTTGAGTATAGGAGCAAAGAGGTCCTTCTACAGTTGTACATGGAATTCTCTGCCTCAGAAGGCAGTGGAGGCCAGTTCGTTGGATGCTTTCAAGAGAGAGCTGGATAGAGCTCTTAAGGATAGCGGAGTGAGGGGGTGTGGGGAGAAGGCAGGAACGGGGTACTGATTGAGAGTGATCAGCCATGATCGCATTGAATGGCGGTGCTGGCTCGAAGGGCTGAATGGCCTACTCCTGCACCTATTGTCTATTGTCGGTGCAGACTCAGTGGGCCGAAGGGCCTGTTTCTGCACTGTATCTCTAAACTAAACTTCAAGATGTTCGGTAAAGTTGGTCAAGCATAGCTCATATAATGGATAACCCATTTTAAAAATCTAAATGTTTTTCTGATTTTCTCCATTCTATTAGTGATCTGAAAAGTATAAATGAATGATCTATGCTCTGGCTATATTCCATTCCCTTCCTTCCCTTCCTTGGGTAGGCAAGAACATACATTTTTAATGAATTATTATAAAGCTGTAATAATACTCTGCAGTCTTTATACCAGAATAGACTAAAATATGGATGTTATGAGTTCAGAGTAGAGTGAAATATATATTTTTCTGATTGATTTACTTAATCACTCTTAAAGCTGAATCATAGAATTTCTAATCACTTTTTACATTGTAATGTCCACGTGATTTGATTTTTGGTAAATACTGAAACTAAATAACGTATTCTTGTCACATCATTTATTGCTCATGTTGTATCCATCAAATTACCATTTAATGGTCTTATGTTGACATTTTTACATACAGTTTTAGACTACTTTACACTTTGGTTTATGTACTTTGATAAATTAATTTTTTTGCTTCTTTCCTTGTATCTGGTCATGTACTTTGTCTATTTGCTGCCCTTTTCCTTAAATTCTCCCTGACTTCATTTAGCTATGGTCAATTACGCATATGTTCCCCAGATTTGTTTCCTTAGACATTTGTGCGTGGCTCTTTTTGTTATGACATGGAAGGAAGCCATTCAGCCTATCGTGTCGTTGTCTGCTCTCAGAGCAATTCCGTCAGTCTCGTTTCCCCCATATCTCCCTAGAAGCCCCACTCCATAGTGCTTGTCAATACCCCTCTCGTTCTCTAGCCAACAAACCTACTGGATGTCTTTAGGACCTGGAAGTAGACCAGAGTACCCAGGGGAAACTTGAGTGTGTGCAAAACTCTATGCAGCCAGCATGTGAGTTCAGGATCAAACCAGGGTGGCCAAAGCTGTGAGGCAGCCGTTGTGCAACTGCTGTGCATAGGAGTGTATACATTAAGGGCTCCTGTAGCTGCTTTCTTATCTGAAAACTAATATCAGATGTTGGAAATCAGAAATATTCTGTTTTTATCCCTTTCTCTAACTGGCATATTTCTTCCTATATCAAGAGATGTGTTCCTTTTTATCTCATGACAATAGGTCAGCTATCTGAAATATTATTTCTCTCATCATTGATTCTTCCTTTATCTGCTGAATATGTTCAGCATTTTCAGTTATTACATTTAGAAATAATACGGTAAAAATAGAATTAATTACTTTTTACCGTCGATCTACTTTTATTTTTCAGCAGTTAAGGATTGTTTGAAGAAACAGTTTAAAGAAAAATATATATTTACTTAGGTTTGTGTGCGCTGCATGTTGTCACCTTGGATTTATAAAGGGCAGAAAGTGCTTACTAATTCAACATCAGTCTAGCAATTTGCCTGGCCTATAATGTCTAGTACATCTGGAATTTTAAACCTTCCTAGTTTTTCATAGAGGTGAAAATCACATGGTGGATCATGGATAGAAAGCACAGTTTAGGAGTAAATGGATGTTTCTTGGCCTGGCAAGCTACAGGTGGTACTGTATCCTTGTGAATTGAGTTGGACAACTCTGGATTTGTATAAATGATTTGGATATCCACCAACAGAGAATATTTGCAAAGAAAACTTGAGGGACGTGCAAACTTAAGAATAATGAGCAGATATTTAATGAATGCAAAAGCGATGTACAATCAGAGACAAATAGATTATATTAAATCTATATCCTGATTATTGTGTCTTTAAAAAGAACAGGTTTGGGTGGTGGGGGTTGGTACTGATGCATCTTTAAAAATGGGGCTGCCTTTTGAGCAGGACTGTGGTGGGGCAGTAGAGTTGCTGCCTTACAGCAGCGGAGACCAGGGTTCAATCTTGACTACGGGTGATGTCTGTATGTATTTTGTACATTCTCCCCATGACCCTGTGGGTTTTCTCCGGTTTCCCCCCACACTCATACATACAGATTTGTGGGTTAATTGGCGTCGGTAAAATTACAAATTGTCCTTAATGTGTTAGTGATTGTGCTAGTGTGCGGAATCGCTGGTCGGCGCAGACTCAGTGGGCTGAATGGCCTGTTTCCGACCTGTATATCTCTAAACTAAACTAAATTGTGAAAAATGAAAGAACTGAATCCTAACTTATTTATTTACAGCTGTAAACTGAAAGCAAAAGTAAAATTGGAGTTTGGTTTTTAGTAGTTTATAATAAGAGAAAATTCTCCTAAATTGTTTGAATGTCAGGCATTGATTGTGTCTCACATGGCCATAATTTGTCAAAAAGATTCATCTTAGTCAGAATAGCATACCTCTAAACTGTTTTGCACTGCCCTGGTGCAGAAATGATTACTAAAATGATTTCTGAATTTCCCCCAAGAAAATCCATTGGAGCACTCTTTTTGAATACTTCACCCAATGTCTGAATTTGTTCCACAGAGTGCATTTTGATACTTAAGCCAAACCTCTGATTATCCATGTATAACGACAAGGAAATTTAGTTTTAAAAGACTACATGAATCGTTGGAATTGTTCGACAAACACCAGAAATCACCGGCATTAAAATAAATTGTTTCAAGTCCTTTTAATAGTGAACTTTATGTTCGGGCTACATTTGTTCCATTCTGGTGTTTTATATTTTGGAATGTGGATCAGAATTTTTGGTTACCATGATTTAAAAAATAATAATTTAAGCTTCATTGATATTTAAGTTGAAACCAGCTATCTTTTACTTGAGAACATTAATTAATGGAAAGCGTTTTATCTTTAAATGTATGCAACACTTCTTTGTTGTCATGCAGGTGCATCACGTGTTTACACCTTTCCCAAGAAATCCCAAAACTGTAATACTGCCATCACAATGGAGCCAAAGGTCAACGAGGGCGGTCTGAATGTTACTCTTACCATCCGACTGCTCATGCATGGAAAGGTAATTGTTTTGAGTACAATTGAAAATGGTTGATGTGTCTTGTGACTTTTTGTTCCTGGTCTCTAATGATGACATAGTTTGGTTTAGAAGATTTTGGATATGATGACATAGAATATGCCTTGGTTTTTGTCATTGAAGGGAGCAAATGTTTGTGACACACAGGATGGTGGCCTGGGTTAAAATGCACACTATGATACTGTCTGTGGTGTGCTTGTATTTTTTCCTGTGACTGTTGGTTTGCTGATGGGAATGCGGGGAGAATAAAAAATGAGATGAGTGTAGACTCTGCAATATGATTCTCAAGAAGGGTCCAGACCCAAAACATCGCCTATCCACGTTCTCGAGATGCTGCCTGATATGCTGTTACTCCAGCACATTGTGTGTTAATCAAGGTTCCAGCAACTGCAGTTCCTTGATCCTACAGTATGATTCTGACACTGCATGACTCAATTTCACGGTAAGTAGTGGTCTCAATAATGAAAGCAGAAGTTGTTGCACTGACTAAATTGCAAGAGGTTTGTTCTAATTTTATACAATATATTTTGCTGACAGTTGATTGCTGTGATTGATTTGTTCTGATTGATTATCTAGCTCTGCTTTCTCAGCAGCAGAATACTAGAATGAACATCTTCAAATATTAATTTAAACTTAGCTACAGCATGAACTATCCAGGTTATGGGGAATTTAAAATAAGATGCCATTCATCATAATTAATTTCCCTTCCTTAAATGAAACATTGTTTCATTAAACTGTTTGGAGATTATGTAATTTCACATTTGAGAGTGAAGAGAGAGACAGACTAGCATTCATCCCGTCTGAACTGATTTTTATGAATTACATCTTCTCTTGCTGTTATAATTCCAACTCTGTGTTGCAACAGTCGCATACATAATGGGAAATTTGATGTTTAAATGAACAAATGAAGTAGACCATTCAAAGATAGTAAAACCACAATAAAAATGTTCAACTTTTACCGTTATAGTTTCCTTGAGGTTAATTAGACTTTTGTCTTCTCGCTTGATTCTTAGAAGTTTGCTGAAATGCTTTGATGGTTTCTTAAAATTAGTAATTATGTTTACTCAGTCATCAATGAGGCTCTTTGATATATGCAATTTTAACTCTGTTGCTTTCAGTTCCAAGCAACATTAACGAAGCAGTTGCAAATCTGTTTCAGAGTGAGAAACTTTGACACTACCTGCGAGCGATGATATAGTTTCTCTTGCTTGTAACTGCCAGCATCAAATAGGGTAGGGCACTTGCACTTTCCTGCCTGTCATTTTTGAGGGTAATTTAAGCTGAAATTTCCAAATAAGGACAAGGAACTGCCATGCTGTATCAATGTTTTCCTCATCAACCGGTTAAGTGATCGCTGCTAGGTCACTTACAACAATCGGTTACATCTTGAAAATGTTTTATTTACAAATATTTGCCCTATTTAGAACTCTACAGAATTAAGCCCAATTCAGAACGCAAGCAAAATTATTTCTGCCATTGTTCCTTGTGGCTTAGCTGCACAGATTTAAGGAAATGTGGCTTACATTGAATCCTCTTGCGTATGTGTCTCGCGTTTCATAGAAACATAGAAAATAGGTGCAGGAGTAGGCCATTCGACCCTTCGAGCCAGCACCGCCATTCAATGTGATCATGGCTGATCATCCACAATCAGTATCCCATTCCTCCCTTCTCCCGATATCCCTTGATTCCTCTAGCCCCAAGAGCTCTATCTAACTCTCTTTTGAATGCATCCAGTGAATCGGCCTCCACTGCCTTCTGAGGCAGAGAATTCCACAAATTCACAACTCTGGTTGAAAAAGCTTTTCCTCGTCTCAGATCTAAATGGCCTATCCCTTATTCTTAAACTGTTGGTGGAGCCCTGCTTCTGGACTCCCCCAACATCGGGAACATGTTTCCTGCATCTAGCTTGTCCAATCCCTTAAGAATTTTATGTTTCTATAAGATCCCCTCTCATCCTTCTAAAATACAAGCCCAGTCGTTCCATTCTTTCATCATATGACAGTCCCACCATCCCGGGAGTTAATCTTGTGAACCTACGCTGCACTCCCTCAATAGCAAGAATGTCCTTCCTCAAATTAGGAGACCAAAACTGCACACAATACCTAAGGTGTGGTCTCACCAGGGCCCAGTACAACAGAAAGACCTCTTTGCTCCTCACATGCTTCTCACATACCAATGATATATTCCTGATCTTTCAATCAACCTCATTGTGGCACTTGCCCTTTTTTAACCTGCACTTTCTCATAACTGTATCACTATATTCTACAAACACAACCAACTACAGATACTGGGTTACAAAAAAAGACACAAAAAGCTGGACCTCAGTAGATTAGGCAGCATCTCTGGAGAACATGGTTAGGTTATGTTTCAGATAGGGACCCCCCTTCAGAGTTTCATATCAATGTACCTACTGTCTTGTACACACTGTAGAGTGTGCACTTTATATATATTTATTTTTACAATTTTTTGTTGCTGTTCCTTCCTCCTGAACTATATTCTCTCCCACTTGCTTATTTCTCATGCTGTGCAAAACACTGCATGTTTGCAAACATTGCTCTTTTTCTTAATCAAGGAAAGTTAGTGTATCTTTTCTACTTCGGAATTTATGTATTTCTTGTGACTGGAAATATTTCAGAGCGATTTGTTACTAATTTTGTGGTTAATGTAGTCATGTAAAGTACAATTAGGATTATTGGGATATGCCACAAGAAATTTTAAGTGAATGAGCTAAGGAGTGTGCTGTACAGGAATTTGAAATTGCTGACAATATTCCAGATAAACATTGGTAAATATTTGTCTTTAATTCTTGCAGGAAGTTGGAAGCATCATTGGAAAGGTTTGCATTAATATTTTACTTTATGCATGTTGCTAATGCAGATTGAACATACATCTTCATATCATTAGCATAGTGAGCTTTTAGATGCCTATTTAAGATGTTGATCTACCGATCTTATAGACCATAAATAGGTTTTCATGTTATCTTGTAAAACCGTCATAATTAATGTCCTCGGTAAGACATGCCTTTTGAATCTTTTCCAGAAAATAATCATGTTTGTAACTTCTTTGATTTCCTAAAAATCTAATGATTTAATGTAATTTAAATTTATGAGCAAATCTTCTACTAAGAAATGTAAAACTATTTATTGATTTTAATTAATTTAAATGGTCTAATTATTTTTGTGTGTGCTTTTACCTATAAAAATCTAATTTTTATTTATTGATATGTCCTAATGATTTTGAATGAAAAATTCTTAAACATTCAGAATATGTTACAGATTTGCGGGGATTAGTGTGTCTGTGAGTGGGATCTCTTGGCTGTGAGGTTGTTTCCTAACCATAGCTGACAACATAACTGAGTGAAGTCCAGCTCCAAGTGTCACCAATGTGTGATTGTGGACACGAATGTGCAGCCTCCCAATGTTCTCTGGAACATGCTGGAGGAAACTATAATTCAGAGTGCAACTGATCAAGGATTTCAGGGCAGTGAACGATCTGTCCTGTCAAATGCACAGAACACGTTGCTATTTCCATTGACAAGTATCTTTACAAATTCATTTACATTTTTCAATCCAGAGGTGTTTATTCAATGCCATAATGTTGATTGCACACTACTCTGTACCCAGTGCTATTGCATCCATAGAACATTATCAAGCATGAACTACACGTACAAAATTTGCAATGGTGCAGTACCTGTTTCGTATGTTTCTATTTTCTTTCAGAAAGGTGAGACTGTGAAAAAGATGCGTGAAGAGGTAAGTGAATTGTTAATAGCTGTTCCCTACATTATGCTTGAATTTCCGTATATGCATTAAGTGATTTATTTCTTGCGGTAATTCTGTCATTTTTGCACTGTTTCAGAGTGGTGCACGCATTAACATCTCTGAAGGAAATTGTCCTGAGAGAATTGTAACTATCACAGGCCCAACTGATGCAATATTCAAGGCATTTGCAATGATTGCCTTTAAGTTTGAGGAGGTAAGAAGTTTTCTCTTTTCATGATATTTTAATCGTATGATCTCTCCTGTAAAAGATGAGAATGAATTGAAAGGCGAGATGGCTTATGTGTGTTTCTTTTGTTTCTGTCTTGTTCTGCTGTAATTTATCAGTGGGGCATAAGACATGGTGCTAGTGCATCATATTGCAGAAACTGAAGCTGCACTACTGCTCATACCAAAATTAAATGTTTTTGCAGTGATTGTATGAATCATTGAGTCAGAACAGAGGTGTACTGACAGGTGATTTAAGCTGCAATCTGCTTCAAACTGCTGTATCCCTGTTAATCCTTCCTAAATATGGAGATATTAAGGGACACAAAATAAGAGGCATTAAACATAAATACTCCAGTTTCTGAGCCTAGGTATATAGACGACTAATTTCCACCCTGCCCTCAAGTTCACTTAAACTATCTGTCACACCTCTTTCCCCTTTCTTGATCTCGGTCACCATCACAGGGCACAGACTATCAACTGACATCTTCCACAAACCTACCAACTCCCACTGTTATCTAGACTACACTTCCTTCCACCCTTGCAAAGACGCAATCCCCTACTCTCAATTTCTCCAGGTCCCAAGATGAGGTTATAGAATATTAATTCTTGGACATCTGAGATATCCTCGCTCTTTAGTAAAATGTGGTTTCTTTAAGAAACGTAGTTTCCAGCCCACACCCGTTCTTTAGTAAATGTGGGTTTTCCCCCCTGCTGTCGCAGATGAATTCCTCATCCGTGTCTCTCTTCTGTGCCTAATGTTCTGCGCTTACCAGCCCCCTACATCCGACACATCATCCTCCAACATTTTAGTCACCTCCAATGTGATTCCACCACCAGTCTCTTCTTCCATACCCCACCCATCTCCATCTTCTGCAGAGCCTGCTCCCACCGCAACTCCTTGGTTGCATTACCTCCGCTGCAAGCACAAGTGATAGAAACATAGAAAATAGGTGCAGGAGTAGGCCATTTGGCCCTTCGAGCCGATGTAACACCCTCCCTATAGCTCCTCCCTTAGCTTCATCCAGGAACCCAGCAGTCTTTCCAGGTGAGACAGCGATTCACGTGCACCTCATCTACTCCATCCAATGCTTCCGATGTGGCCTCCCGTACATCGGTGAGACCAAGTGTAGACTCAGCAACTGTTTCGCCGAACACCGCACTCGCTCCACCAAAGCCTATGGGATCTCCACTAACCACTAACTTTTATTCCTTTACCATACTGACCTTTCTTTCCTGGGCGTCCTTCATTGCCAGAATGTCACATGTAAACTGGAGGAACAACACCTCATACTTTGCTTGCGTAATTTACAACACAATGGTATGAACAATTAATTCTCTAATTTTAGATAAATACATAACCCCTCTCTCCCCTGTGCCACACCTGGGGTCGCACCTATTGTTCCCCTCCCATTCCTTTCCATCTACATTCTTGCCTCCAATTTCACAATTTGTAACTCTTCGATCCTTTTGTTTTACGCCTTCTGTGTTTTCAGCCATTGCCCACCATCTGCCTATCAAAAACCCTGCAAAAAATTATCCTTTTGATTTCTATTGAACATCATCATTTAGCTAACATAGTAGAACTTCTCCACATTGGATACAAATTGTGAGAAATATTGTAAGTGGCAAAGACACAATGTATTACAGTTTAAATATTCACCACCATGAGTGGCTCAGCAGCACCACTCTCGTTGCAAGATTCCCTCAGGGCAGTGACCTAAGGCCAACCCATTCCAGCTGCTTTCCACAATGTTCAGAATTGGAGATGTGATTGAAGCATTTGTTTTCCTTTGCAACTGTAATGCTTAAATTCAGCAGGATATAAACAAAATTTAAGCATGTTAATGTGTTGTGTGAATACTACATGCCACTAAGTGCCAAGCAACTAGAAAAGAGTGCAGTCACAACCCACTGGTATTCAACTATATTTCGAGCTTTCAAATGATTGCGAACAATCACTGAAGGTTGCTGTTGACTATAAACTTGGTTGAATTTGTACTCTGGCTACAAGAGCAGGTCAGATCTGAATATTCTACAGTGCCTTCTCTTTCTCTCTCTCCCCCCCCCCAAGTTTTTTTTTACCATCCGCAAAACATAAATGTGATGAGATATTCTCCAACTTCCTGGATGAATACAGCTCCTGAAGCAGGTTGTATGCTGTCAAAGGAAAAAAAATCACTCACTTGACGGGTCATTTAATTGCTCCATTACCAAAGCACTTTGACCCCAGTTGTGTACGTACACATGCAGAAAGTACTCTGCCAGTCCGCCAAGGCTGTACAGAATTCATTGTCCAGAAAGGATGAAAAATAGCAGGTGATTGCCACTTCCTGCCAGAACAGGGTACTGATTTTGGATGATCAGCCATATTGAATGGTGGTGCTGGCTCGAAGGGCTGAATGGCCTATTCCTGCACCTATTTTCTATGTTTCTATGTCCCTCCAAGGTTCATACTATCCTGGCCAACAAATAAAGAATCATGTTATCAAATTATGCGAACTGGCCTTGAAGCATACCTTCTAGGTACCATCTACTTTATGAAGGCAGCAAACCACCAATTTTTCCGACTAAGTATGACTCGGTTAGCCATTAATTACATTATGTTGAAAATAAAATAAAAATGATTAAACAATGACAGAAGCTAATGTTTCATTGTGAATTTGTTTCTAATTTCAGGACATTGATAATTCAATGACCAACAGCACAGCCACCAGTAAACCACCCGTGACCTTGCGGCTCGTTGTACCAGCCAGCCAGTGTGGATCTCTGATTGGAAAAGGAGGCTCCAAAATCAAAGAAATTCGTGAGGTTGGCTTTTCACTTCATTCGGTAGTCCTCTAGACTATAGTTGATCTTTGTTAGAGTGCATATTTTAATGTGAATCCCCATCCCAAGATAACATGTTGTTTGTCGGTGTGCAAAACTGGCAATGGAGTACCAATTTCCAGAACAATGGTCATTATTGCTCATCTGAGTTGCCCCAGACTCTGATTTAATCCATGGGTGTTAGTTTTTTTCTGGGTTTTGGTTTGAAATAAAGCATAATGTACATTTTTTTAACAACTTGTAAAAATTGCTTTACTACTGTAACAAAATAAAGTCACACAGCATGGAAATGGGCCTCTCGACCCAACTTCCTCATGGTAACCAAGATGCCCCACTAGTCCCACCTGCTCGTGTTTGGCCCATGTCCCTCTAAACCTTTCCGAATCATGTACCTATCCTTTTAAATGTTGTTATTGTACTACCTCCTCTGGAAGCTCATTCCATATGCCAATCACCCTCTGTGTGAAAATGTTGCCCCTCAGCCCCTGGATTTCCTAGAATGCAACACCTCACACTTAACTGCATTAAACTCCATGTAACCATTCCTCAGCCCACCTGCCCAACTGATCAGGTTCTTGCTGTAATTTTCAATAACCATTCCCACTATTTATGATACCACCCACTTTTGTGTCATCTGCAAACTTAGTAAGCATGTTTACTACATTCAAAGCAACCTTCCACCATCACCCTCTGCTTCCTTCCATTCTCAATCCAGTTGGCTAGCTCCCTGGATCGCATACAATCTAACCCACCAGAGCAGCCTGCAGAGCGAACCTTATCAAATGTTTTGCGAAGTCCATATGAAGTCCATAACGTCGTTTGCTTTGCCCGAATCAACCTTCTTGGTTACATCTTCAAAAAAACTATCGGATTTATTAAAACCATATTGACTGTCCCTAGTCAGCCCCTGTCTATACAAATGCACATATATACCTTATCTCCCAGAATTCCATCTAGTAACTTGCCTACCACAGATGTTGGGCTCACTAGTCTATAGTTTCCAGACTTTTCCTTGCAGCCCTCCTTGAATAGAGGCGCAACATTAGCCACCCTCCAGTCTTTCGGCACCTCGCCCATGTCTCATGATGATGCGTATATCTCAGCCACGGCACCTGCAATTTCTTCTCCAGCTTCCCACAGTCTCCTTGGATATATCTGATCAGGCCCGGGTGATTTAGCTACCTTCATAAGCCTAAAGACGTCCAGCACCACCTTGACCGTAATACTATTTTATTGAATGTTCACTAATCTAATAGTTAATATATTTACGATTTACTTCAATGCTAAATAAGATTATAACCTATTATGCTGTTCTTACCTTATTTTTATTTTATGTGCATATTTAGGTTTGCATATTAATTGAAGTATATTATTTATTCATAATGTAGCCAGGTCTCATTAAACAGTCAAAGGATCTATTCATTTATTGTACCACATAAACATTTTCCAGCCTTTAGAACCACACCTGGGACTTTTTACCCCGAGTAGCCAACATATCGGGTCTGCACAGATGTGATTTTTTTTGTTGTTCTTTTCCAGTCGACAGGGGCTCAAGTCCAAGTGGCAGGGGACATGCTGCCTAATTCCACTGAACGAGCTGTTACAATCTCCGGGATGCCAGATGCAATCATCCAATGTGTGAAGCAAATATGTGTGGTGATGCTGGAGGTAGAGTATAAGGCGAGCATCAAGAATAGAAAGCTTTAATGAGGAAGTGATGGCAACTTTGTTATTTCACTTTTGGACTTGACAAAAGGGATGGTTGTACTTTATGAGATAAAGTTTAATTAATTTTGTAACATGAGTAAGTGCTAGAGCAAATATTTAAGATCATAGGTGGTTATTCAGATTTGAAGTGTAGCATCAATTGTTTTTGTTGGATTCATTTCCTTTTGGTACTCTTTGTTTAACTAGAAATAAAGTCACGTCCAACATGTCGGACCCACGATTCTACAAACTGAGCTGGTCAGTCTGCCATTATCTTGCAACAGATGGAGTGTCAGTTATTTGTTCCATTTCCATTTTAAAATTCTGATTATAGTTTTCACGTATCTACCCATTTAAATTCCACATGGATAATTAAAAGTGCACAACACAACTCCAACATTAATATTTTTAATCAATGTTGCATTGCACTAATTCCATTATCAATAGAAATGATCTCAAATTTTCACAAATAATCATTGTGAATACATATTTGGTGGTATTTACAGGCCAAAGTTCCACAGAGATTAAGTAGACATGTATTTTACTGACATTGTTCATCATGTAAATTCCGACTGGATTTATCCACAACATGTTGCATTTACAGTTATGACCAAGAGCCCAGATTGGAGATTTTTTTTCTGTGGAACAGGCACTGAAATGCTCTCAAGTTTTCTAGGGACACAGAGATTCATAGTTTTGTTAGCTTCTAGCTGTCCTGTGGAAAGATGGACGTAATTTGATTTTGCTTCTTTTCAAAATCTACAAAATATAATAGATGCACATGAGCATTTCATAAAATGTGAATCCCCATACATGAAGTAGTTAATTGAATAAATAATTCAGCATTTTAATGCAATAGCATGATGGCAGTGTCACAAAATTGTTCTAGAATATGTTGCTGCCGAACTAAGAATATTCTGTAGTGGCCGCATAAGTATTATTTTAAACATGGGTGATCAACTGACCACTAAACTAGTCAGTTATACTTGTATATGTTTTCAGCTGAAACAAAATTCTTATGAAAGTCATGTAAAGTTATTTTGTAAACTAAACACCATTTATTTGGAAATGTGCAAACAAGCAACTTGCAGAAATATTTCCAGGATCCCCATAACAAACTAGATAACTTTATCAAGTAATAAAAAAGGCAACTGCTGGAAATTCTCATCAGGCATGGAAAAAGCAGCATAGTTTTAACCAGATTGTCCTCAACCTTTGTTCTTAGCTTTTGGAGTAATTCAGTTCCCAATGACTTCAACACCTTGACAGCACAGAGGCTGTCAGGATGCCGTTAACACAAATGTAATGCAACTAATCATTTTTTGCAGAACCACGATCGAGCCAGCAGTGAAATCTGGCCTAACATTTTATGTTGATGACTTTCATCCAATGAAAATTTTGGAAGAGAATGGGCTATTTAAGGACAGTCAGCATGGCCTTGTCTGTGGCAGGTCAAATCTTATTGAGGTTTTGGATGAAGTGATTAAGGCCATTGATGATGGTAGATGATGCCTACATGGATTCTTGTGAGACACTTGATAAAGTTTCATGGTAGGCTGACCCATAAGATTCCTGTGATCCATGGTGACTTAATTGTTCAGATTCAGAACTGGCTTCTCATAAAAGACCGAGAGATGTGGTGGTAGGATGTTAATCAGACTGGAGGTCTGTGACCAGTGGAGTTGAACAGGAATCTGTGCTGGGGCCTTCGTTGTGTATGTATGTATATGTCTTGGATGTAAATATTGATAGGTTAGTTTGTAAGTTTGCAGATGACACCAAAATTGTGTCAAACCAAAATCCGAACAAGTGTGAGGTGTTACACTGTGAGAGGTTGAAAGCAAGTGAAAAGTATACAGTTAATGGCAAGGCGCATTACAGCACTGATATACAGATGGATATAAGGGTCCAAGACCATAGCTCTCTGAAAGTGGTAATACAAGTAGATAGTGGCAAAGAAGGCATTCAATATGCTTACATTCATCGGGTGAGGCTTTAAGTATGAGTCAGGAAATAGTTACAGATTTATAGGAGTGTGGTCAGGCAATTTTAGAATATTTTATGCACAATTCTAGTCTTCCCATTCAAGGATGCAGAAGAGATTTACCAGAATGCTGCCGATATCCAATAAACGGATTGTTTTTTCTAAAATGTTGGAAGTTGAGGGGAGACCTGATAGAAGTATAAAATTGAGAGGCATTGATCGGGTAGACAGTTTCCAAGGTGAAATGTCAAGTACCAGAATGCACAGGTTTAATGCGAATTGACAAAGTTTAAAGGAGACGTGCGAGGCAACTTTGTATTTTACAGAGAATGGCGAGTGTGTGGAATGTGCTGCCAAGGGTGGAGGTGGGGGAAGATAAGTGGTGTTTGAGAGAGTTTTGGATAGGCACGTGGATATGCAGGGAATGGAGGGATATGGATCACATGCAGCTGGAGGAGATTGTGTTTAATTTGACATTATGTTTGACACTGACATTGTGGGCTGGAAAGGCCTGTTCCAGTGCTGTACTGTTCTCGGTTAACCCACTTAAACTTTCCACAAACATTACCTGATCTCTGCATTTCCAGTCATTGCTGTTTTTATTTCAGACTTAAGGAATTTGCAGCATTTTATCTAATCAGGGGAGTGTTTGCAGACAGTGTCTAAGAAGAATCATTCCAATATTCCCCCAAATGCAAAGGTGGTATGTGGCCTTTTGGTTGAGCTTAAAATTGTAAGAATTAGTTTCAGCCTTGATATATTAATATTTCATAGTGATATTCTCCATCCTGGGCTCTTTTTTTAAACTGTAAACAAAACCATTGTTGGGTATTTGGCCTAACCAGAGGAAATTTTACAGTCATCGTAACACCCAAGTACTTGCGTTTAAACAATCGATATCACAACAGAAAATCATGTTATTTACTTATTAGTTTTTTCCTCATAAAAGCTAAAAGTCGTTTGACTCAGGGAACTGCAAGTGCTGAATGCATCTTGACTTTGTGCCTGTAAAAGTTCATTGGATTTGGCTCATGGCATCATTAGTTGCATTAAAATAACTTGACCTTGTTCTGTTTCTAAGATGAGTGGAAAGTGAAAAATCTTTCTATAAGTAAAATGATTATGACCAGAAAGGTGGGATGATAGGATTTGTTCACTTTTACCTTGCCTTCCAGCTCTCAGCATCCTGAATGAAGTTCCTTCTAATCCAGGTGTTGCTTGAAGATAGAGCTGATATCAGCTGCGTTTGTTTTATGTGAATAGTTCTTGTTATTCATTTTGAAAAGCAAGAATCACGGATTGTTGCTGATATTAACTAAGTTGCACTCTAGTGTGGAAGTGGAACAGTGTTTCAAGGTGGGGATTTATTTTAAAACTAGAACTTATTGAAATGCCTCTGCCATTACTCCACTAAGTAATTGAAGCAAAGAACAGCAAATGTGAAATGAATTTTCTAAAGGTGGCTGGACAGGTAAGATTTTGTAAATTAAATCTAGAAGCCTTCAAATAAATCAATTTTTCAGAATTTTTTAACCGTTGACTTACAAATTGTGAGTTTTCAATTACATAGATAGTAACACGACCAAGGATTTAAAAAAAATCTTCACCATCTTTGTGGTTCTGGTAATTGTTCCAATTATGAGAAAGATGTCACTTATCCAGTAGGCAAAGGGCATTCAATTAAATAGGATTTGTCAAAACAATAGTCTGTTTCTTGATTCTTGATAGAGTCTTGAACATAATTGATAAAGCAGTTCTCAGTAATGGTGATTGGATAATGTTTAATTTCTATAACTGACCAAGAGACCAAGGAATTGCAGATGCTGGTTTACTCACCTTCCTCGTCTCACATGGATCAAAGTGACAAGTGTTCAATTTTCTAATTTGCAAACAGAAGCATACTATTGAGTCCTTTCTTAGAGCAAAATTCCTACATAAAGTGAAGTAGACTCCGTCTTAATTAGATTCTTGATGGATATCTTTACATAAACTGCCATGCCTTTAGTTGCAGGGGCATTATCGTAATGAACCAGGTACGTTTTTTTTAAAACGTAGAACTATATGGCCATTCGGCCCACCTTGTCCTTGCTGACCAAGTTGGCATTCTTGGCTAATCCCATCTGCCTGCATTTGCCCCATATCCTTTGAAAACCCTTTCTATTGAATGTAAATGGAATGTGCACAGTAAATGGAAAGACCATTAGCAGCATTGATGTACAGAAGGATCTTGGGCCCAAGTCCATAGCTCTCTGAAAGTGGCAATGCAAATTGATAGAGTGGCAATGAAGGCATAGGGTATGCTTGCGTCTTGGATCAGGCCATTGAGTATAAGAGTCAGGAAATCATGTTACAGCTCTATAGGACTGTTAGTCTTTATTAGGAGTATTATGTGCCGTTCTGGTCGCCCATTTACAGGAAAGATCTGACTGTTTTGGAGAGGGTGCAGAAGAGATTTACCTGTATGCTGTCCAGATTAGAGTGTAGAATGTACAAGGAGAGGTTTGATCAATTTGAATTGTTTTCTCTTGATCATCTGAGGTTGAGGAGGGATACGACAGAAGTATATAAAATTGAGAGGCACTGATAGGGTAGACGGTCAGAACCCTTTTCCGAGAATGGTAAATTCAAATACTAAAGGGCATGGCTTTAAAGTAAGAGGGGGAAAGTTTAAAGGAGTTGTGCGGGGCAAGTGTTTTATACAGAGGGTGGTGGGGACATGGAATGTCCTGCCAAGGGTGGTGGTGGTGGAGGCATATACAATTGTGGTGTTAAAGTGGTTTTTGTATATGCACATAGATGTGCAGGGAATGGAGGCATATGGATCATGTGCAGGCACAAGAGATTAGTTTATCTAGGTGTCATGTTCAATATTTTGGGTTGAAGGGCCTGTTCCTGCACTGTTCAATGTTTCAACCAAAAATCTGTTCAAATATGTTTTGAAAGTTGTAATTTATTCTGCTTCTATAGCTTTCCGCAGCTCATTCCAGATACAGACCACCCACTGAATGAAAAAAGTGCCCTGAAATCGCTCTTAAATCTTTCCCCTCTGGCCTTCAGCCTATATTCTCTAGTTTTAGAATCCTCTATTCTGGGCGAAATGTTAGAGTAATCACTTTATCCATATCCCTCTTGATCTTGCACAACTCATTAAGGTCACCCCTCAGCTCCTGCATTCAAGTCCCACACTATTCAACCTCTCCCTCAGGTAAGTCCAAGCAATATCCTGGTGAATTTTCTTGAACTCTTGATTTGAAGATGAAGTGCCCCACTGGTGAATGAATTGGATTCACTGCAGCTTGTGTATCCACTGCAAGATCAAGATATTGTGTGAAACATTATAATTAGTATGGTCCAGAATAATGCTTCTGCATGCCTCACTGTTGGAAGAGCACGTTACACGCAATATATTTTCTTCTTGTTCACACACCATTTATCTTTACATCGTCTCCAAGCATGCAAGTTGATGCCAAATGGTTGGTTTTTTTTCTCTGAAAGCCCACGAGGAAGCAGATTGCCGGCACCTACCACACATTGTTCAACAACTTTGTCTTTGCCAAGATGTAGCAATCGTTTTGTGGCCCTGACTCAACTCCTCTAGTTTCCCAATGTTTGATTTGCTCTCTGCGTTTAAGCTACATTGTAATAGCTTGATAATAGTAGTTAAACCATTCATAGCTGAGTCAAAGTAATTGAGGAGGTGTATGCAATAGACAATTTAGAATGACTTTGATGCATTTATGTGGGAACAAAACCAGGATGATATAAAAAAACAATGAATAATAATATCTGCTCATTGACATTTTTTCTTAAGTTTTTATTCACAGTATAAATTTCTGATGCCTTTGTCTTGAATAAATGAATTCCAGGTTAATGAGATGTTCAGTTGTAAAAATGTTTGTTTTTCCTGTTTTATGATTGAATTTGCCTTTATTTTGTTTTCCAGAGTTTAACCTGTTCTAACGCTGTTTCTAACATGCTTTCCCTGTCCCTCCTAGTCCCCACCGAAAGGTGCCACCATTCCCTACCGCCCAAAGCCCGCCTCTGCCCCCGTCATTTTTGCAGGTGGCCAGGTAAGAGCAGATCCCCTCTCGGCCTCCGCAGCCAACCTCAGCCTCTTACTGCAGCACCAGCCACTGCCTGTTAGTGCATTCAGGTTTCTCATCTTCACTTGCATGTTGTTTCCTAATGGTCACTGAGCTATGTCAGATACTGCTTAGAAGTGTGTGTGTGTGTGTGTATGTGTGTGTGTGTGTGGGGGGGGGGGGGGGGGGAAAGGTAAATATATAAATGTTTACGTGTGCGTGCCTACCTTTCCTCCCACTTGAGTGCATATATATTGATATGTGACAGTATTGAGTAACTCCAGATCATCTTAAATATGCATTTTGTCTCAGCAACGAATTTGTCTACATTGTGACGAAGTGTCACGTGGTTAACCTGAAATCTTTCAGTCCATTTTGGATTTTTTTTAATTGACTTTGAGTACAGTGGTTTCAAAGCACTCATTCAAGATATGTCTTTGGCATGATTTAACACTGCATAACTGGATGAACCAATTTTGAGATTTTCCAGTATTCAGCACTTAATATTAATACTAAAACAAAATAGAACCTTTCTCCAGTTTTGTTTTGGTGATGTTGAAGCCTTGGAATGTATCAAACATTCGTATAGCATCACATTTTAATAAAAACACCTAAACAACCATCTTGAGAACTGGAGCCACAAACCAAAGCAATATTTTGCCCTGTAAATAATGGAGGAAAATATTAATATAATAGTAAATATTTTCACTGTGGCCACTCAGTTAAAACTTGCAATTTTATGTGTTAATCCTTTTATACATTTAAAATCCTAAATTGTGTAACATCGGCAATTTGACTCCCTATTATAACACATGAGGGAAGTAGGGTTCTGCGGTATTTTTTGCTTATTGCCACCAATTACCACCAGGTGGTGGGGCTTTGGTTGGTTGTTGCAGTTCTCCTGATTTAAAATATTCCTTGAAACTTACCTTAATACCTCTTCCTGGGGATTGTCATCAAACTTTTAAATTCATCTGCGTATCCATTTGCCATTAGTTTGGATATTATATAAACGGAATTAGCATTAACCCGTAATGCTTATTATTGCAGCAAATAACAAAGAGGGTAGCAGAAAACACCATATCAGCAGATTGCTACATCACCCTAAAAATACATTTAGAGCAGCAACATAATCTCCATATTACGGACAGTCTTTTTATGTCAACACATACTTTTTATGTGTATTATTAAAGTATTATTCATTGTACTACAAAGTCAGAACATTTGTTAAAAACCAACATGGTGCCTTTGGACTGAACAAGTATTTGCAAGATGCAGCTCCAATAAGTGCAATAAACTTCTGTTAACATATTAAATTTTAACCAATAAATACTCATGGCAAATACTGATGTCCAATTAGCTAATTGTTTCAAATAACACTCTAATGCCACATTGTGAATTAAAGTTAAAATATTGTTTTCTAAATTAAACTAGGTGCTTGATAATTAAATGTATTTGCAGATGTCATTTCATCTTCACTTTGTCTTTTAAAACCTCCAAATCCCATTTTGTAAAATTCCTATTTTAACTTCTTTGCTGGGATAACATGCATTCTGGTGTACAAAAAATAGATGCAGGTCAGGTGCTTTCAGGGGTGTTAATTGTGGATGATTTATTTGGGAAGAGATTTATTTTGAGCTTCAAAAGAGGATTGTTTTCTTTCATTTTTTCAGGCCTATACAATTCAGGGACAGTATGCCATTCCACACCCAGATGTGAGTTTTACCCCCTTTCTTACCCTAATTATGAACTATGGAAAATCAAATGCATGATTATGTATATTATTATTAATGAATATTAATAAGATATTCTATTATGATTTTGTATGGTTACCAATGTATTTGTGCTCTCTGGTAATTGTTTTTAACTGACCACTTTGTTATATTGTAATGTTTACAACAAATATATTTGATGGAAAATAAGTGCCTCACTTTCACAGTCCTCATGGCTGGATCAGATTAATAATGAAGTCATTCACATCTGATGCTTGATGTGTACTGTTTCATACACGTAATGATAAAGTATTTTGAACAGTTGTGTAACCATTTTCCATTGGTTACACAAGCTTATAAACTTTTAAAGCTGATTTTATTCCAAACTGTTCCTCCTTCACTTCCATTTCTTCAGTAAGCACAAATTCTATTACTCCCAATTAAAAGTATTCACTGAGCTGGCACCTGCATCATTTCATAGGTTTCAATCTTGCCCCTCATTATTTTAACAATGGTTCCTAAATATTTTCCTTAGGGACTTTGATCTGATTTCTTTTTGTTTTAGATTTTCCCCATCGCTGGAAGAAATTTACCCTCAATTTCTTTCAATATTTTAATTACCTGACTCAAATCATCTTCCATTTGTGTTCTACAGTTTGCAAGTCCAGCTGTGTAATTGCTCCTCTATAATAGAACACTTGGGCTTGGTTAATATTCCAATTCTCTGTTCAGCCTCTTCAAATCTAATTCTTTCTATGATGTTCTTCTCAGAAGTAAACATGTGACTGGCCAGGACTTTGTGTAGACTTCCCAAATATTCCTCACCTGTGTATTCCAACCCGATAATGAATGCACTGCTAACCTTCAGCCTTTCGATTTTGTTCTATAATTTGGAAATTTTCCCAACAATGCAGACAGACCCTTACATTTCTTTTGATTCTGCTCATAACTTTACACTATTACCCAGATTTATCTCCATTTGGTCCAGAATGGATGACCTTGCATATATCACTGATCAGACCTGATCTTTTGCTTATTTTCAATTTGGCAAAATGTAATTTTAGTTAACAGACTCGTGTTAAATTTTGCAAGTCATGACAAGTTACTTTCTCAAAAAATTAACTTGGCTTTATTGATCTTGTAGCTGTTTAGAATTGTCTTCTGTGTAATCAGAAATGCCATTGAAAGGCATTCTCTGAAATCACATCATAATTACTAACATTTTGCCAACTGCACTTGCACATTATAAACATACATTACCAGCAGCAGAGTGCATTATATCTGTATTTGAGCCCAGTGAGAATTGTTTTTCTACATCTTGGGTTGAAATGTTGCATCTTTATGCACTTGGCATTTGTGGCACAGGAACAGATTCTTGGTTCTCTGTTGCTCCAGCTGTGTGAAGAACTGTTGGAATATTTCAAAAACAATAAAATTCTTAGAATTCAAAATGTAGCTTTTGCTGATATTAAATAGAATACATAAATGCAAAACCTCAAGGTTTTGTGGGTTTAATGTTTATATGATTTCTTCATTTTCTCTCAAAGATATCTCAGTCCACAACCTTAACATAATATAATAAATAGATCTGAAATAGGCTATTTGATCCTATGTCATTGAATAATATCTTGGTTGTTTTCCAAATATATCCACATATCCACAGCTTCCCTATATTCTGTTATCTATTCATTTTCTTATTTAAAAATCAATCTAGTGAATATGCGCAGTGACTAAACCCCCACAGTCCCATTATATAGAGAATGCGAAAGATTCACTACACATGGACAAAGACATTTCTTCTCATTGCTATTCCAATTGACTAGCCTGTTATCTTGAGACTCTGTCACCCTCATTCTGGTCATCCCATTCAAGGTCATCTCTACATCCACCCTGTCAAGCTGCATGTAACAAAACAAAAATATTTCAATGAGATCATCTCTCATTCTTCTTATCTTTAGCATCAGAATAGTGAAGCATCATTTAAAGAATGGAAATCAAACTGTACATGTCCTTCAAATGTTCACACCTGTGCTATAGCCATATTTTGTATGTTTCATGCAGGGGCAGTAAGAATTTTTACCACTCTTGCGAATTTGTGAGAAAAGGGAATATATATGTCTGTGGGGAGTTTATATTTTTCTCAAAAAAGTAAATATCTGGTAAATTCCAAGGTGCTGATATTGATAGGAAATTCAAATGTTAAATTGATACCATTTTTCAGATTTCCTTTGATAATCTAAGCTAATTAGAATTATAGCTGTTAATGTTATTTTATCAAACCCCCTATATCTTCCTACCAGCCAAATCTTGCCATATATACTTGTGTCAGATGTCTTCAGAATTGAGGCATAGAAAAGCACTAAACCACTCAGGCAATTGATATTGCAAAATCCAGTAGCCACCTAAACCTATTATTCTTTAACAAATGCTTCAGAAAAATTACAGAAGCTGCAAGATCTGTTACTGGATGGTCAGTGTCAGTTGATATATCTCAATGTGGAACCCATTCCTTTCTCTTGTGGTTCTTGGTAGCAATGTGACTTGGCTACCAACACTATTGTGTTTGTTGAGGAGTGGCTGTGGGGTACGCATTAACAAGCCTAGCCTTCTAATTAGATTCTGATTGCGATGTAAAATAAAGGTATCCTTAAGGTTAAAATTACTCCAAGCCTTATGGGTTTGATTTGCACTGCTGCCTAAAATACAATTTCTGCCACAATATAACAACAGTTGTTTGATGCCAACAGTGTTAGAGCTCTAATCTTCCACCCACACTTGCAATGGGTTTCTTCAATTTCTCAGTCACACGGCAAGGCAGGGGTCTCATGCTATGGGAGCATTTCAACTCTGACACTGGCCATCTTGCTCCACAGGATGCGTGCCTCTTGTCGGCTGACTATAAATCGGCGTTGGCATCAACATTGTGGAGAAGTCCGCAGCTTGCTCACCCATCCTCCCAGCTGAAGGAATCTGCATGGAGACCAGAGTCCTTGAGAGAAAAAATGGAATTTAAAAACTGTAATGAAGATTCAGGAAGCTGGGGTACGTTTGAGTCCCAAAAGAGGCTACATCTCTCGTCTCTTGTCGCGTAGGTCTCAGATGGGCAACATCTATTTGCCAATATCTATTTCCAGAGAGAGCTAAGCAACTCTTTTTGCTGGCTCTCCGGGCTGAGACCAAATCTTTCCTTCTCTTGAATGCTACAGGCTTACGAGTTTTTCTGATCCTTTTTAATATGGGGAGACATTAAGGAAAGATAAGACCCCATGCACAGAAAATATAATTTTGAAGAAAAAGTATCCTTATTTTCCATCAAATTGAGTGTTTGCCATGTTACAGCATGGTTCATTGACTGACTTTTTTTTTGTTTCTAAGAGTAGTGTTTGTGTTATTGTTAAGTAATCAGTTAGTTCTAATTTCCCCTCCTACCCTCAGCAGTTGACCAAGCTTCATCAGTTGGCTATGCAGCATACCCCCTTTACTCCCCTTGGGCAGACCACCCCTGGTTTCCCTGGTACGTACCCACAGTGCCCTATTCAGCTCCTTTTCTTGGCACCTCTGTTTTTCTCTTTTGTCTCTATTGTTTCTGTTTATAAATGTGGAATGGATATATGCTCATTGCTTCAGGATTTAATCTAAAGTTAATTAACGTTTGTAAAGCAAAATTAATTTTTCGCATTCTTCTGTTTTTAACCTGCTTTTGACTGAATGGAGGTGAATGAGTAGTTTGGATGTGGATCAGTTTATCATGGTATTTGTGGAGTTATTAATCCAGCAGCAACTCTGTTCTTCACATCTATACAGTAAATTTTAATTAAAATAATTGTTATGTATTAAGTTGCAGAAACTGTAAAGACTTTTGTTGCTTAAACAAGTAATTTAAAAGGAAGAAAATGCTGCTTCTGCGGAGGGCTTAATTTTTGAATATACAAACAAAAATGAATGGCCATTGTAGATGTACGTGTGACCTGATGGTAATTTATCATCCAAAGCAACGGCAGTTGTTTCCAATGATTTTCACAAAGGTCTTTTTAAATTCTGACTGCTTGATCTGTCTTAAAAATGGGAAAACTAGGTACTAGAATGCCAAACTGAGTCGGTCTCGCTGAGTGGGGCAATCCCAAAGTAGCAACGGGTTTTGTCACAACAAAAAGATATCATGATTTATTTTAATTTACTTTGACAATTCCCCATAATTAGATTCTTACAGTGCCCTCCATAATGTTTGGGGCAAAGACCCATCATTTATTTATTTGCCTCTGTACTCCACAATTTGAGATTTGTAATAGAAAAAAATCACGTGGTTAAAGTGCACATTGTCAGATTTTAATAAAGGCCATTTTTATACATTTTGGTTTCACCATGTAGAAATTACAGCAGTGTTTATACATAGTCCCCCCATTTCAAGGCAACATAATGTTTGGGACACAGCAATGTCATGTAAATCAAAGTAGTCCTGTTTAGTATTTTGTTGCATATCCTTTGCATGCAATGACTGCTTGAAGTCTGCAATTCATGGACATCACCAGTTGCTGGGTGTCTTCTCTGATGATGCTCTGCCAGGCCTGCCATCTTTAGCTTCTGCTTGTTTTGGGGTCTAGTCCCCTACTGTTTTCTTTTTTTTTATTTTTTTTATTTAAATTTTATAATTGATTACAATGCATATAACAACAACAGTAAACCCCATCCCTCCCCTTCCCTACATAATCATGAAAACAAACAAACAAAAACAAACAAATAAATAAATAAAAATACATTTTAAAAAAACATAACTACAATGTAACAAAAAAAAACAAAAGCACAAAAACATGAGGCAAGGTAATTTTCACAAGTCAAATATTTCAGTATTTTCACTGCTGGATTCAAAGAAGGTACAAAAGCATGTGGCATTGAGGGGATAGTTTTACTTGTCCTTAATATGCTGCAGCACTGGGTTCCATATGTTGAAGAACTTTTGAGGGTTGCCAGACAATTCATATCTCAACCTCTCTACGTGTAATATGCCCATTAATTCTCTTAACCAAGTCTCAAACTGAGGAGCAGAGTCTGATTTCCATAGTTTCAAAATACATCTGTTGGCAATTACCATACCATAAACCAAGATTGTGCGAGCATTATGGTCTAGCTTCTCAAGCGTTGTGGAATACCCGAATAGAGCAGTTTCAGGGTCCGGAGTTAAAGTGACGTTTAAAACAGTGGAGTACCATTGAAATAAAAGACACCAAAAGTTGTGAAGTTTTGGACAAGTCCAAAAGTGGTGAGCGAGTGTACCCTCAGCGGTCTTGCATCTATTACACAAAGGTGAGCGATCAGGAAAGATTTTATGCAGCTTAACCTTAGAGTAGTGTAATCTGTGTATAACCTTGAATTGAATCAGTTGTAGCCTAGAATTAATAGAACAGGATTTTATACTTTTCAGTACTTCCTTCCAGACATCGTCATCAATTTCAATGTTAAGGTCTTCTTCCCAGGTTTGTTTTATTTTTAAAGTAGATTTATCTAGTTTGTTTAAAAAGATACCTACAAACGATGAGATTAGGTTCTTTGCTTCCGGGGGACCCAGCAAAATTTTGGACAACAAGTCGTCTTCGGGCAGGGACTCAAAAAGCGAATTGTTTTGTCGAACATAATTTCTCAGCTGTAAGTACCTGAAGAATTGAGTTTTGGGCAATGAGAACTTGGATTGTAGCTGATCAAATGATGCAAAGTGTCTATTTATGTAAAGATCTTTTATTGTAACTATCCCTTTACAGCTCCATTCTTTGAATGCTGTGTCTGTAAATGATGGGGGGGAAAGCGTGGTTATGCCAGATTGGGGCGTGCATTGACGTATTCGGAAGCTCACAAGCTTTCCTAATTTGGTGCCATATTCTCTGAGCATTGGACAGAGTGAAGTGATCCTCTCTAAGAGAGGTGAGAGATCTGGGTAATGAAAAAAGGAGAGCAGGGAGAGAAGTTTTTGGGGTTAAGCTTTTTTCAATCGCCAGCCAAGGTGGCAGGTCATATCCAACTCCCCGTTCATATGCATACTGCCAGTATACCATGACTCTAACATTGGCCGCCCAATAGTAATATAAAAAGCACGGTAACCCCAGTCCCCCATGTTCCCTCGTTTTTTGAAGATAAGCTTTTGAGATCCTGTGTGCTTTATATCCCCAAATAAATGGCATAATGATAGAATCGATTAACTTAAAGTAGGATTTGGGGATAAAAACAGGAACATTCTGAAATAAATACAGAAATCTCGGCAGGGAGACCATCTTTACTGCGTTCACGCAGCCAATCAAGGAAATAGGCAACGTTCTCCATTTCTCTATGTTCTCCTTTAGCTTGTTCAACCTTTCGGTAAAGTTAATTTTAAAAAGGGTCTTGGGGTTTTTAGATATTTTAATGCCCAGATATTTTATACTATCCGGATTTGTTTTAAACTGCATGTTGGCTAAGAATACAGGGTCTAATTCTGCTGTTATCGATATAAGTTCACTCTTCTGCCAGTTTATAGTGTAACCTGAGACCTCGCCAAAGGAATTAATAAGCTGGAATAGGTAAGGAACAGAATGTTCAGGGTCAGATAAAAAGATGGCAATATCATCCGCATAAAGCGAAATCTTATGTTCCACCCCACCCAGTATTATCGGTTTTATAAGCGCATGCCCTCTTATGCCGATTGCCAGCGGCTCAATGGCTAACGCAAAGAGGAGCGGCGAGAGGGGGCAGCCTTGTCGCGTACCCCTCTGAAGGGCAAAAGGGGGTGACCTATCCTGGTTTGTGAGTATGGAAGCGGTGGGATGAGCATATATAAGACGTACCCAGGAAATAAAAGAGGCTCCAAGACCAAACTCTTCCAGCACTCTGAGTAAATATCCCCACTCAACCTGATCGAAAGCTTTTTCTGCGTCTAAACACAGAATGGCTTGTTTGGAAGAACTATCGAATTTGTGATACATAATGTTCATTACTCTTCTAACATTAAAGAAAGAGAACCTATTGGGGATGAACCCGGTCTGATCCGTATGGATAATGGATTCTATACACTTATTTAGTCTAGTCGCCATTATTTTAGTAAAAATCTTGAAATCCAAATTAAGCATAGAAATTGGTCGGTATGAGGAGGGATTGGTTTCATCCCTGTCTTGTTTCAATAAGAGAGAAATATTAGCATTGTACATTGACGGTGGGAGCTTTTTCAACTCGATTGAGTGGGAGAGCATCCTGTGCAGAATCGGAGTTACCTGGTCAGCAAACTTCTTATAAAATTCGACTCCAAAACCGTCTGGCCCTGGGCTCTTGCCGTTTTGCAAAGACCTAATTGCATCCTTGATTTCTACAGAGGAGAGTTCTGAGTTTAAGGCCTCACAAGAGGCACTATCTAATTTTGGTATGTCCAACTTTTTTAACCATGCATTGATATCACCGTTAGCTTTGGATTTATACAGCTCTTGATAATACTCCTCAAAGCGTTCATTTATTAATTTTGGATCGGTTAAAGCAACACCCTTGCCTGATTTTATTATATGTATGGCCCTACTTGCTTGTTGCCCTCTAAGCTGACGGGCTAACAATGTATGCGGTTTGTCCCCTAATTCAAAATATCGCTGTTTCAGTCGCAGTAGCTGGTCACTGACTTGATTTGTTAGAATCGTGTTATACTCATATTTAAGACTGAGCATATTTTGCAGCGTTTGGGGGTTGTTTGTGCTCCGATACAACGTCTCCATTGGAGAAAGCTCCGAATCAATTTCTTGTAGACGTCTCTCTCTGGATTTCTTTAAAGACACTTCATACGAAATAATATGACCCCTCATAACTGCCTTGAAAGCTTCCCACAAGGTGGAGTCCGAGACATCAGAAGTGTCATTGGTCTCCAAATATTCTGTAATTTTTTCAGACATGTATTTACAGAAAGTTCCATCATTAAGCAAGGAAAGGCGTAGTCGCCATTTAGCACATCGTTTAGACAGCTTAAAGTCAAAGATAATTGAGGTTGGAGCGTGATCTGAGATCAAAATGTTATGATATTTGGTATTTATTACATTAGGTATGAGTTTCGAGTCTAATAAAAAATAATCGATACGAGAGTATGAATTGTGCATTTTAGAAAAAAAAGAGTATTCTCTGTCTGTGGGATGCTGTATCCTCCAAATGTCAACTAAATTGGTGAAGGAGATGAGATTTTTCAAAACCGTGGATGCATTCGAAGGGCTACACATTTTATTTGATGACCTATCCAGGTGCCAGTCAAGGATTGTGTTATGGTCCCCTGCAACAATCACATTCGTATTAGAAAGGTCAGGTAGCTTATCAAAGATTTTGCGAAAGAAAGCTGCATCATCAATATTCGGACCATAAATGTTAAGCAGTGTTACATGAACAGAGTAAAGGTACCCAGTTACTATGAGAAATCGACCATTCGGGTCACTTACTGTAGAAATATGTCTGAAATCTATGTTTTTCTTAACCATAATTGCCACCCCGCGGGCTTTGCTAGAAAATGTGGATTGAAATATCTGATCTGCCCATCTGCAGCGCAACTGTCTCTGCCCCAATGTTCTAATGTGAGTTTCTTGGAGGAACACAAGGTCGGCAGATAAAGACCTAAGATGTGAAAACACCTTAGCTCGTTTAATTGGGTGGCCCATGCCGCGGACATTCCAGCTCACCATGGTAACCCTCCCACGCACATCATCATCCCCAGGTACCATCAGAAGGTGTAAATTGTATTACATAAGCAGCGACATAATAATTTGCCTCAAACAAAAAAACAGGAAGACCACCAACACAAAAACACACACAAAACTCGGACTTTCCCTCCCCCCATCCCCACTCTCCCAAACAAAGTGAGAGAAAATATCCTAACATACTGTAAACGGGGGTTACTTCAACTATCTAGCCTGTTAAGCCCAAAGGCTAGCTAAAGGCTAAATTGTGAAACCGCTAGCTAGTTAACTACAAATTCAGTCGGCATCCCCTCCGATGAACAAACAAAATTACAGATCTGTTCAACAAAAAAAACGTTTCCCTTTGAAAAATTAGCAGGAACCCATCCTGTAAAATCATCCTATTCCTGAAACGAATTAAGCACATTAAACAAAGTTAAAGTTAAATCTATTGAGTCCAACGTCTACCTTTCGTGTGAATGACCATGTCCATGGCTCAGAGTTAACTCGTTCGCATGTTAGCCGACGCCCGCCGTCCACTCCGGGCCAGCGGCTTAAACATGGATAGACATGGGAGAGTCAGTGCACTTGGACAAAAGCTTGTATCCTCAGGATTTAAGCTTACTCGACAAGAGGGTGACCATGCCCCCACGTTGAGATTGGCTGAAACAGCTGGTCTGGAGACCAGCTAGTCAGTGTTAGACTGTTAGCCGACATTAGCCCACCGTTGTCACCGGGCTGGGCGGCAGGTTATCCGCGAATAGTTTGGCCTCCTCCGGGGTGCTAAATATCGACGTGTCGATACCCTGGGTAACCCGGAGGCGAGCAGGGTAGATATATCCGGTTCGCAGGCCTGCCTCTTTGAGCTTCTTCCTCGTGACCTCGAAAAGACGACGTTGTTTCATTATCTCTGCCGGGAGATCAGGAAAAATGTGAATTTGCTTCCCATTGTAGTTCAGCGGGTATTGTTGTTGTGACAGTCGCATTATCCGCTCTTTCTGATGGCCGCTGTGGATCTTAACTATCATGACTCTGGGGCGCGCGAGATCGTTAGCCGGTTGTCCTCCCAGCCTATACGCCCTATCAACTTCTATGGGCATCGAGAAATGTTCTGCCCCCAACAAGTCCCGAATAAAGTTACCAATGAACTCCATGGGGCGGCCGCCTTCAATCTTTTCTGGTAGTCCGACCACTTTTATGTTCTGGCGTCTGGAGCGCACCTCCAGATCAATAACTTTATCCTGGAGGGCCTTGTTAGCATATTCTAGCCGTAGCCACTGCTGCTCCAACTGAATTAGTCGAGTGTCATGGTCACTGCTCGCATCTTCTACCATAGATATCCGTGCTCCATGTTCAGTCAGAGTGGCTTGGGTAACTTGGAGGGACACCTCCAGGGTATTAAATCGGTCATCCATCTTCTTGCTCATTTCATTTATAGCTGTAAGAATGATGGCTGTTTCAGGAGTTCCTTCTGCCGATAGTGTGATTAGCTCCGGCTCTCCACCACTAGGCCGCTCCTCATCCAGTGACGATGCTGGGTTTTCATTAAATTTCCTGACGGCTGGCTGCTTTCTGGACGACTTCTGCGTTGTCATTTTATGTCGGTCTGTTATTACAGCAGTAGACACAACTTAAAGTGGGAGTTGTACTATAAATAGTCTTTTATTCCTTAATCTCGATTTATCGGAGGGGAGCTCTAGCAAAACACGTCTATTACATCATATGCACACTAGCGCCCCCCCCTCCCCCTTCAGTTTTCTCTTCAGCATATGAAGGGCATGCTCAATTGGGCTCAGATCAGGTGATTGACTTGGCCACTTAAGAATTGACCATTTTTTAGCTTTGAAAAACTCCTCTGTTGCTTTAGCAGTATGTTTGGGATCATTGTTTTGCTGTAGAATGAACTGCCGGCCAATGAGTTTTGAGGCATTTGTTTGAGCTTGAGCATATAGGATGTGTCTATACACTTCAGAATTCATTATGCTACTACCATCAGCAGTTGTATCATCTATGAAGATAAGTGAGCCAGTACCTTCAGCAGCCATATATGCCCAGGCCATAACACTCCCACCACCATGTTTCACAGGTGAGGTGGTATGCTTTGGGCAGATCCTTCTCTCGTCCATACTTTGCTCTTGCCATCACTCTGATGCAAGTTAATCTTCGTCTCAACTGTCCACAAGACCTTTTTCCAGAACTGTGGTTGCTCTTTTAAGTACTTCTTGGTAAACTGTAACCTGGCCATTTTATTTTTGCGGCTAACCAGTGGTTTGCATCTTGCAGTGTAGTCTCTGTATTTCTGTTCATGAAGTCTTCTGCGGACAGTGGTCATTGACAAATCCACACCTGACTCCTGAAGAGTGTTTCTGATCTGTTGGACAGATGTTTGGGGATTTTTCTTTATTATAGATAGAATTCTTCTGTCATCAGCTGTGGAGGTCTTCCTTGGCCTGCCAATCCCTTTGCGATTAGTAAGCTCACCAGTGCTCTCTTTCTTCTTAGTGATGTTCCAAACAGTTGAATTTGATAAGCCTAAGGTTTGGCTGATGTCTCGAACAGTTTTATTCTTGTTTTTCAGTCTTATAATGGCTTCTTTGACTTTCATTGGCACAACTTTGGTCCACATGTTGATAAACAGCAATAAAAGTTTCCAAAGGTGATGGAAAGACTGGAGGAAAGACTAGGTGCTGAGAACTCTCTTATTACCTGCATTAAGGAATAGTCTTTCCAGGTGAGACAGAGGTTCACCTGCACCTCCTCCAACCTCATCTATTGCATCCGCTGCTCTAGATGTCAACGTCTTTACATTGGCGAAACCAAACGCAGGCTCGGCGATCATTTCGCTCAACACCTTCGCTCAGTCCGCCTTAACCAAACTGATCTCCCGGTGGCTGAGCACTTCAACTCCCCCTCCCACTCCCACTCCCACTCCAAGTCAGACCTTTCTGTCATGGGCCTCCTCTAGTGCCATAGTGAGGCCCACCGGAAATTGGAGGAATAGCACGTCATATTTTGCCTGGGCAGCTTGCAGCCCAGCGGTATGAACATTGACTTCTCCAACTTTAGATAGTTCCTCTGAATCTCTCTTCCGCTCTCCCTTCCCAGTCCTCCCTCTATCTTCCTGTCTCCACCTATATCCTTCCTTTGTCCCGCCCCCCTGACATCAGTCTGAAGAAGGGTCTCGACCCGAAACGTCACCCATTACTTCTCTCCTGAGATGCTGCCTGACCTGCTGAGTTACAAAAAGCATTTTGTGAATAAATACCTGCATAAAGGATGCATTTAAACACACCTGAGAAGTTACAAACACCTGTGAAGCCATGTGTCCCAAACATTATGGTGCCCTGAAATGGGGGGACGATGTATAAACACAGCTGTAATTTCTACATGGTGAAACCAAAATGTTTAAAAATATCCTTTAATAAAATCTGACAATGTGCACTTTAACCGCATGTGATTTTTTCCAGTACAAATCTCAAATTGTGGAGTACAGAGGCAAATAAATAACTGATGGGTCTTTGTCCCAAACATTATGGCGGTATGTTCAATTTGAAGCTTTAGCAAGGATCTTGCATTCAATAGCCAAGTCACAGCAAATGCAGTCAACATTCAAGAAGATTGCAATGACTTTTCCATTATGAGTTATTATCAATCTAAAGGGATCACTGATATATCAAAGCAACTGGCGTTGAGATAATTACATCACTGAAATCAAAGAAAGATGGTGAAATCTCTTTTTATCATTTTGGGCATTTTATAGATGCTAATTAAAAAATTGAAAGTGCATGTAGTCATGTGAAAGTAGTGTTTTCTAAATGTTTTAAAATCCTTAAAAATATATATTTAAAATTTTTAATTGTGATTAGTCTCCCAAATCCACAGTAATAATGCCCAAGTATTTTGTTACAATCTTCTAGCAATAATTCTGCAGTTTCTCGAGATGTTTTCTATGGAAATGAGTTGATAAATATGAATATTTGGCAATTCAATTTGTTTCTCTTGGTCGCAGCAGAGAAGGTAGCAAAACAATGCAGAAGCATTGAATCAGTGACAACAGCTGTGATCAGCTTTGGGTCAGTGGTGTTAATTTTAATACAGCTGCCTTCCCTGTGACACAAGCATTATGGTTGGTCATATATAATTCAAATGTGTTTATTGGTCCTGGGGAGCCTCAATCTGGAATTAATGTAAGCAAATCTGCGCCTCCATTTGGAAGGTAAATTATACTTTCTAGACAGCGATGAGAACAGAAAATACTGGAAACGCTCAACAGGTCAGACAGTAACTGTTACGAGAGAAACAGTTAATGTTTCAAATTGATTGTTTCAGCGGACTTCAGATTTCTGTTTGTAATATTTTACTTTCCCCTGTAGCCAAAGGGCAAAAAATAATAATGGAGACTGCAACAACAACATTCATTTTGGAATGGGCTTGTGTTAGGGATGGAAAAGTCTAGCGTTTTGGTCTCAATGTACTTTTAATTGATGGATTTATTTTTTTTGTAACGAGACAAATCACATATTGGTGTGTTTTTATTGGTAAAATGTGTGGATTGGTTTCCAATGCAGTGCATTTAACTTCATTGCTTTGATGGTACTGAAGCACTTACACTTTTACTTTCAATTCTTAGCAAGGACATTTCAGAAATATTTTGGAATAGAAGAGAGCTGCATCTATGAAAGAAGGAAAGATAACCAATCTTGCATTTGAAAGCCTTTATGTGCAGTCTTGAGGAGCATCAATTGTCAAGCTGCTTTGTTATACTGCCTTCTCCCGCCCTATGATCTCACTCTGGAAGTGCAAGTGTCACAATGCCCATCTAAAATAAAAAGGCATTTATAAATTATACCAAATTTCAAATGGACAAAGTCATGGCCAGCTTAGACCATATGCACACTAAGATTTGAGTTTGTGTTAAAATTCTCTTGCTTGTATTTTTTTAGCAAAAAGACACAAAGAAATTAACTTACGCAAGATGTACAAAGTACGGCCAATAATTGAACTAAAAAAACGTCTGCATGTACAGTTGAGATAACCATGTCATACTGAGAAAGCGTAACTAAAATTTATGGATTTGAAAATACTTCTGTGAAAATCATGAAATACGAATTTTGTTTACAACTAGGGAGAAAACTGGTCAATGATCAATCTGACAATGTGTGTGATAAAGAACACATCTGGCTGTGTAGATTTAGTTCATATATAGTGGAGATGAGAAGATTGTATTGTTGATATTTCACATCCTAACCACTTCCTTGTATTTTCATAGGTGTGGATGCCAATTCCCCAGCCAGTACTCATGAACTCGCCATTCCCAATGATGTAAGTGACTTCCATTGGGAAAGGCACGAGTCTGAAACTCCTTGAATATCTTGTTGATGTCAGCTGTAATGACTCTAGGAACTGCTGGTTTCACTCTGATCCTGTCCCAAAATGCATTCATTCCAAACCTGTTCAGTGACTGAAGACTTGCAAATACTGCTCTTCTGATATGACAGGATGACCCATGAGGTTTTTGTTGGTGATTTATGCCCTCTGGTCAAACCATCTAAAATTAAGCTAAATGGGAAGAGGAAGTAACCCCAAATATTCAATATTTAGTTGTAGATTACAACTTTTGCTTTGCTTGGATATATTTTTAAATGAGTCATTTAACGCTTTTTTTAAAAGATGGTGAATTCCAAACCCATGCAACTCCTAGGGTGATTTTTATTTTGTCATTGATACTCTTTTTCTTTCCACCAATTAACATAATCTGTGACCCCTAATTATCGACCTCAGTGCCACAGGAAGTAACCTTTCCTATTTATCCTCTCGACGTCTTTGAATTGTGCACGTCAAATCTTTTCTCACTTCCCTTCTAAAGAAAACATTTTAATCTTTTCTTGTTGCAACTATAATTCTCCAGCCCTGGCAAAATGCTAAAATGTCCTGTGTACCCCCTCTCCAGTGCTTATTCACAGTACCCAAGCTATAACCTAACTGGTTTGCATGGATTTAGCATAACATTTCTGGTTGTGCTTTTTGTATTGACGATAATCCTGTTTGCTTCCGTCAGAGATCTCTGAACTTGTAGATCAAGATATCTCAATTTTTTTATACTTACTATTTGTATTTTTTTATATAAAGATGTGGTATTGTCAGAATTACTGAGCTGCTAAATGGAACATCTCCAGTTTAATATTTAACAATCCTTTTGCCTGTTGACATGTACATATGGTACATTACTAGTATTCAATCAGTTAAAATAACTGTTTTTCACTACTTTAATAGTCTCTGTTTTCTTACCCCATATTTCTGTTACACGTTGGAAACTCTATCTGATTGCACTGCTACTCCCCCAGGAAGATGGTGGACAGGTCTTGTCTTAAAGAGTAACCAAGTCGGTCCATATTGCACTCGGGATGGTCACATTTCTTTCCACATTGAATAACGTCCTTTTGATTCCACTTGCTATCTTCAAATAAATTGGAACGTACAGTCGTTGGCTATGGCCACCCTTGTATGGAATATACAGAACATTCTTCTTTTCTAAACAATTTGATACCCTCTATTTCCATTATGTTGATGACTGCATTGCTGCTCTCAACTGAGCTTGAAAGGGTTATTCATTTTGTTTTCAATTTCCACCCTTACTTTCCTGTGGTCTGAATGCAGTTTTACTTTCTCGACGATTTTAATTCTGTTTGTGGAGAGAAATTACCAATCAATATCCACTTTAATTCCTCTGATTTTCAGAACTACCTTACCGACACATCCTTCCAGCTTGCTTCCTATGAACTCTATGCCATCTGTGTACTTTCTCTAAGACTGGAACTCTGCCTTGAGACTGTCCCTAGTAATATCAATGTTTCAGATATGTTTTTCTTTCTTCCCAGTCTAGAATTTTTTTCAATGGAGAATTCCCCTTTCATTGTTGTTGAGAGCCCTTGACTGTGTTCATTCCTCCCAGTATTCTAGTCTTTGTCCCTCAACTTCCACTCAAGCGGCATCTCCTGTCAAGATACCAACACACCATTTCTATCAGCTTGACCAAGATGACACCAGCAAATGCGTCTACAGTACCCATCCCCTTTCATCATTATGATAGCTCCTTCCATGATGCCTTGGTCCATTTGTCAGTCTATGCCCTCTTTTCTGTCTACAAGTACAGATCAGTAACAGCCCCTTGTATCTCTGTTCTATCCTTTTTAAGGTTTAGTCTGTCAAAGGAGTTAAATGTACCACTTTTAATTTTGTATCCACAGTTCATAGTATGGTAGTCTTGAACTTTGTGTATCTTAATTGTGCATTTGTTTCTTCCATATTCATTGCTGTGTTTTGATTATGTCCTTGCTAGCTTTAAATATCACCCTTTACGCCATGTTCCATTACAGTCCTTTTGCTTTGCTCAATCATCCTCTTGTCACTTATTTTGTTCTATTTACTGGGCCGAGATGAAACTTCCTTCTCCACTCCATTACTTCTGCTTGCTAAATACTTGTTACTTCTCCAACTTTATTCAGATCTGATAAAGTTATCAGCCTGAAACATTTCAACTCTGTGTTCTCTCCATAATTGCTTTATGATCTGCCAAACATTTTGAGCATTTTCTGTTGTTCCACTTGTTCTGGCTAACTTTTCATGGCTAATTCTTCAGTTTAACATGAACAATCACTGGCATTTTATTTAATCTATAGGATTTTTAATCCAGTCTTCCATTCAATTTAAAGGGGGGGAAGGGGAGATTTGGTGTTCCAAGAAAGGTATGCTCCAATACATTAAATCCATTAGAACCTAAAATGTTTTAACCCTGAAATTATAGTTCAGTTCACACAAATACAGCCAGGCCATGTTTATCAGTTGATTATCTTGAGAGAACTATACTGCATTTATTTGGTTTGAATTATTATTTGTAAACTTTGACAAGATTCAGTAGTGTTTACAGAAATGATACACATCTAATCTATGCAGTATATTTTTACATACCTGTACATAAAACTCCATATTATGTATAATTTACAGCAGGGTCATTTGGCTTACACATCATTGCTGATGTTCATGAACGACTGTTACCTTCTACTTGATTTAATTTCACACTATGTACTATCTAGTTTCGTGCACCGATGGTTCTGCTCTTTGGTGTTCCATAGCCATTCCACCACTTGAGTAAGGATGTTCCTGAAGTATATTTAATATTAAAACCATTATGAATTGTACTTCCATTATCCCCACAGTATATAATGTGCAATGAAATTGGCTTGATTTTAAATTTGGGTTTACAATTTTAAAAAAAAATTAACATATGATTTCGGCACCACAACTTTCTTGCATGTGCAAAATTCTGTTTAACTGACAGCTTTTGATTTTCAAATAGTTAGGACTGCTACGCACTGTTGCAGAATCAAAAACTGTTCATTGAGTTTTGGTTACTATTCAGGTGTTTAAATGCCTCAAGGCAGTTCTCACATTGAACAGGTGTATTGAACTGTTGAACTGGCTGCTTCGACTGTAGATTTAACCAAACTGCACAGTTCAAGGCAACTGTGCCTATTTTAGATTCTACCACATTTGGCTTTGCCATTTTAATAGTCATCCAATACCTATGTATTTAAATGTAATGATTAACAAGTGCTTTAAATCATCTGGGGATGTGAACGTGAGAATCTTAGCCTTTGGTCACTGCCTGAGGAATAGAAGATAAATTATAAAGCAAAAGGAAAGTGAATGAATGACATAGTACAGAGATAATATGCTGGTATTCATAGTGGAGGATATCTTAGGTTTTTCAATAATGTCAGTATGGTGCCTTTGTAGTTGTGCAGATGGAAATTTCAAATTACAAAGACATATTAACAGATTAATTGGTCAAAAGTGTGGCAAATGGATATTAGATTGCCCACTGGGAATATAAGAATTATAGCATAGAGGACGTAGACAAATTCTAAAAATAATAGGGATCCAGAGTGATTAGCATTGAAAGTCATGCACATTTTACAATAAATAGGGTAAATGGTCAATCTGACCATTGTCCTTCGGGCCTTGGCGGGAGTGTAGCATAAATTTACCAGAATGAAACGATGTTTAAAAACCAAAAAATGTGCGGATGCTGGAAAGCTAAAATAAAACAAAATGGTAGTCAGTATTTAGCAGGACGTGCTCCTTCTATTGGAACAGTTAATGTTTCAGCTAGAAGACAGTGTTACCAATATCTACTTTTATCTTGTTGGGATGGTTCCCTTGAAATAGAAGGTTACAGTGTGATTTGATCAAAATTGTTAAGGTGTTAACGGAAGTGGTAGGGTAGATATGTACAGCACATATTTCTGCTGGTTTGGCTGGGGATCATGGTCTGCAAATTGAAGATAGACGTATCAGGAATTAAACTTCAGCATTTCCACCCAGAAAGGTGGCAACGCTTGGAACACTTGCAAAAATTATGTGAGTTTATGTTAGTTGATTCAGACATGTTAACAAGAGAAACCATCAGATTTGATGTAGCATGTTAGAGACCATTCACAATCTAATTTAATGGCAAACCAAATGTTGCAGTCAAAAATTCTTTTTTTAAATATTCCTTTTTCCAATTTTCTCAGATTAAACTGTCTGGCTTTTCATCATCCCCTTCCCTTCAATATGCACACTAATACAGTAAACCCTTGTTGTTACGCACCTCTCCACAACGGATTTTGGTTATAGTGGACGGAGTGTCCCCACAGTAATTGGACACCACTGTCTCTGAGACACAGACTGCTAGTTACACTGCGGAGGTAATTAAAATTGACAAACAGTTGCAGCGATCAACACGTGCAATGATGAAGGACACAACATGCTGGAGTAATTCGGCAGCTAGTCTGCAGTGGATGGATGGATGACGTTTTGGGTCAAGATCTACTGCTGGATTGCCCTACACACCTGACTGCCATGAGGCCAAGACATACAGTGGCGCCAGAAGATGCAGCGCCAATGTTCACTGCCTCCCTGGTCCCTCTGAGGCCAGCACCATCAAAGCTGCTTCCAACCCGTACCACCCCAGCCGCTTCCAGACCAGTCGTACCGATCTTCACTGCCATGGTGGGCTGCCAATGCCACCTCCATCCCACACTGCCTCCCCAGCTGCTTCCAGGCCGGACCTACTGCCACCACCGCCGGCCCACACAGCCTCCTCATCCGCTTCCAGACCACACCTGCCACCGCCAACCCCGACCTGCACTCCGACAGCCCGCCAACCATGACCAGGGACTCTCTTCTCCCCTGGCAGCAAGCCGAGGCTGTCAACTTGCATGGATTCTAGGCCCAGTTCCAAACTGAGAGTCTGAAGAAGGGTCTCGACCCGAAACATCACCTATCTATGTTCTCCAGAGATGCTACCTAACTTGCTGAATTACTGCAGTACTTTGTGTCCTTTTGGGTATTAATTAGTATCTGCAATTCTTTGTTTCTCAATTACTTGGCAACCCCTTACTCGGTTATAGTGGACTAATGGCAAAAATGGACATCATTTCCCCCCCCCCCCCCCCCCCCAATTCTGGAATAACTATCATTTGGGTTAAAATCAGCCTAGTTGAAGCACTGAAAGCAAAATATAGACATGTATTCAAGTAAACACACAACAGGCACATGAGATACATTATCAAGTAGAGGTATGGCTAATTGGATCTGTTGGAATGTATTTGCTTCTGTGTGTCCACATTCTAGAAGCTTCAACAGCCGGAGTTCTTCATTGCATAATTCAAATTGGTTATTTAAAATTTTTTTTTTCCCCAATTTTGTTTCCAGTTGATAGGGTGTATAATCGGCAGACAAGGCAGCAAAATCAATGAGATCAGACAGATGTCTGGGGCGCAGATTAAAATAGCTAATGCAGCAGAAGGCTCAACGGAACGCCAGATAACAATTACCGGATCCCCTGCCAACATAAGCCTTGCACAGTACCTCATTAATGCAAGGTAAGAGAATTTAGCCAAGTAGTCATGTGGGGGATGAGCAGACAATCATTCTAGTTTGTTAGTCATACTAATACCATGAAAATAGTTAGAAAATCATAAAGGAACTTATTACTTGGTTAGGGAGCAAAAACATTTTAATTGAAGTTTTGCATTAGCAATGCACAGAAAATATTCAGTGTGATTCTCAATGGGCCAACTTTTTCTTGTCCGCTTTACTTCTCTAATTTCCTTGTGTCCCTGACATGCCCCAGTTAAATTGGTTGTATCTTTTTTGGCTTTCTTGGAGGATAAGGGGCGTGTAGGTGAGGGGCAATAAAACACTACAGATAGAAAGAGTCACAATGATTTGTTTTTGAACTCACAAAGTTCCAGAATTGCTTAATTGTTCCGTTGACATTCGCATGCAGCACATCATGTATATGGAATAGAAATTGATTTCAGTTACAAAGGTATCGGGCAAGTGATTTTACATGAGCTTGATGTTATTTAATACTTAGAGTGTAGATTTACAGTCCTGTGGCATTGTACATTTATCAGGAGCACTAGTAACAACAACAGGTTAATGCAAATTACCACTCACAAACATAAGCATCTTTAACTTTAGGCCGAGGAGCTTGTTTCCATGCTGCATGACACTGACTCTTGAGGATAATGTAGATTCCCAAGAGTATGGCCATGCAGCTCACCTTAATAGTTAGAAAATTGGCCTTCACATTAGATTAGTGGAACCTTGAACTGTAACTTGGGCATTTCCCATCCAATAACAGTTGCATAAACAGAAAATAATTGGTTCATCGTAGATCGGAAGCTGATACCATACACCTACAAATGCCGCACAGTGAAGCATCTTAGACCTTGCACCAAAGAGCCAGAGATGTTCAACACAATTTTCCAATATGACAAAATTTACAGAAACTTTTGGAAATACTCAACTGCTGTATGTGGAGAGAGAAACAGAGTTAATGTTTCAGGTCACAATTGCCCAAATAGCAGCTATCCTGTCTGCTGTTCTTTATTCTCCACAATTTATCTTTCAGTATTTGGAAGCCTTTTCTCTCCAAGAACAAGTATTTCGTCCCCGTGGTCTTATTGACTATCTATTTCGCCGATGTGGTCATTAAAAAACATCCTTCAGTTTGCTTTGACGTCTGATTTGAAATACTTTATTTTAATGAACCCTTTCATTATTTTCATTTGTTTTAGTGGCTGGTTATACTGTTTACATTGTGTTTTGAGACTGAACAATGTTCCCAATTTCTGTCCTGAATACACTACTTAATCTGTTATCTTTTCCATTCTTAAATGGACATGGCCCTTCTCTCAAAAGTAAACATAGATGGGAGTCCACCATAGAATCCAGGTCACGGCCTGAACTCTATCCTTTGTGACAACCACACACTGGTTTAAGAGGTTCGTCATTCTTATTCGGTTTGCGCATGAAAAGGGCCTTTTGTAAAAGTTAATAGAAGAGCTGCTTCTTCCTAGAGGATCCCTACTCCAGTGCAAGCTAGTGCTTTTTGCTAGTGTATGGTTGATTCTTGCGGGGTATTTAGCAAGCTAAAAATAAACCCCTTAATGATTGCGCCAAGCCAGCCAAAACCAGAACCAGAAAAACTTTTTCAGTCAGAGAGTTGTAAATCTGTGGAATTCACTGCCTCGGAAGGCAGTGGAGGCCAAGTCTCTGAGTGCATTCAAGAGAGAGCTAGATACAGCTCTTAAGGATAGCGGAGTCAGGGGGTATGGGGAGAAGGCAGGAACGGGGTACTGATTGAGAATAATCAGCCATGATCACATTGAATGGTGGTGCTGGCTTGAAGGGCCGAATGGCCTACTCCTGCACCTATTGTTTATAACATCTCTATCAGCTAAATACACAAAGTGCGGGAGCAATTCAGTGGGTCAAGCAGCATCTCTGGAGAACATAGATAGGTATTGTTTCAGGTTAGGACACTTCTTCAAACTGATTATAGGGAGGGGGGGAGGAGAGAGTTGGAAAAGAGGTAGTGGTGGAACAAATCCTAGCGAGTGATAGGTGGATACAGGTGGGGGTTGATTGGCAGAGATTTGGACAGACCAGAGATGAAAAGACAAAGTGTGAGACAAGGACATAAGGATAGAGAATGTGTGAAGTGTAAAGACAGGTAGGAATATTGGTAGAATGGGATGGGGGGGGGCAAGGGAAAGGGAGAATTAGGTGCACATCAGATGGGGCATAGGGAAGAGGGAGTGGATTGGGGAAGAGGAAGTGCTTATAGGTTAGTTACTTAAAATTGTACTGTTCATTAGTAAGCTCTCCAAGTGGAATATGAAGTGCCGTTCCTCCATTAAAGCAGCAGGCCTTGGCCTAAGCTTAGATTCGGCAACAGTTTAGCCTTGCGCTCAGTCCACTAAGGACTGCTGGATCTTCTGGTTGCTAACCATTTTAACTCCTCTTCCAATTCCCATATTAACTTTACTGCCTTGGGCCATTTCCATTGCCAGAATGAGCCCACACCCAAACTGGAGCAGCAGCGCCTCATATTCCGCTAGGGTAGAATATTATGAACATGGAACTCTCCAATTTCAACTGAACTACGTACACAAACTCTCCTCGCCCACCCCATCCATCTATATTCATTTCATGCCTCTTCTATCCTTGTGTCATTGTCTCACTTTCTATCCTTTTATCTCTGGCCTTTGTCCAACCACCTGTTAATCCCCCCCCCCACCTGTATCCACTTATCACTTGCCAGCCTTTGTCCCGACCCCCTCTCTTCCAGCTTTCTCCCCCTACTGCAATCAGTCTGAAGAACGGTTCCAACCCGAATGTCATCTATCCATGTTATCCAGAGATGCTGCATGACCCGCTGAGTTACTCCAGTGCTTGTTTTTTTAAAAAATAAACCAGCATCTGCAGTTCCATGTGTCTACATATCCTTCCTTCTCTCCAGAGATGCTGCCTGTCCCGCTGAGTTACTCCAGCATTTTGTGTCTACCAACTAGATGCTTGTACAGAAACCCATAAATCTTAATCACATGGGATCCAAGGAGAGATAGCTAAATGGATAGAAAATTTGCTTCATGGAAGGAAGCAGAGAGTGATTGTGGAAGGTTGCTTCTCAGACTGGTGGCCTGTCACTAGTGGTGTGCCTCATGGTTTGGTGCAGGACCCTTTAATGTTTGTCATCTACATCAATGATTTGGATGAGAACATACATGGCAAGATTAGCAAGTTTGTTGATATAGATATATATAATATATATATATATTCCTTTATTTGTCCCACACCGGGGAAATTTACAGTGTTACAGCAGCAAAGTGGATAGTAAGAGATCATCTATCCATCCATCCATCCCTCAGATCTTGTGTGTGTATATATATGTGTATGTATCTATATATGTATGTGTGATTTTGCCAAAAGGGTAAACCATAGCGCTACAGTTTTTGCGCCACCTTCATTACCACTCTCGCGGCGACTGTTTATAACAAATTTTATTTAAATTGGTCGTATATTTTTTAAGTTACAGACATTTGAAAGTTTAAAAAACTCATTTCTACACACATTTTTTCAAAGTGCTGTGCGTATGATGTCACCATAGGGCACGCACGGCCTCTCTCTTCACTAGCACAAACAAGATGGACGCCGTTAGCGGAGCCGCCCGCCCGCAATCGGGCTCCCCTCTCCTCTCTCCCCTCACTTCCCTCCTCTCTCCCCTCGCTTCTCTCTCCCCTCTCTCCCTCTCCCTTCTCCACTCTCCCCCACAACCGCCGCGAATAATCCAAGCTCGGCAAGGCCACAGCCGCCAACGCACTGCCCGTCTCGAGCAGTCCGGCGCTCCCTCCTCCCCGCACGCTCGGTAAGTGGCTTTCGCTGCCAACGGCTCCATAGAGGGGAGTGGGCATGGGGGGGCGACTGGGTGGAGGGGAGAATGGGGGTAGGAGGGGAGTGAGAGTGGGGCTGGTGGGGAAAGGGGGGGTGGGGGAGAGTAAGAGTGGGGGGAGGGGGTAGGAGGAGGAGAGAGTGGGGGTTGGAGGGAGAGTGGGATTGGGGAGGGGGACAGCGGGGGGGAGGGGGGTTGGTGGTGGGGGGAAGAGAGAGTGGGGGAAAGGGGGTGGGGAGAGTGAGAGTGGCAGTGAGGGAGGTGAGAATGGGGGGGTGGGGGGAGGAAAGTGGGGAAAAGGAATGGGCCCAGGGCCCACTTTGTCTAGTATATCTATATATATATATATTCTACTACTAAAACTCAGATCTTGTGCGTATATATATATATATATATCTGTATCTAATGTATTTCTGTCATTTTGCCAAAACGGTAAACCGTAGCGCCACAATTTTAGCGCCACCTTAATCACCACTGTCCTGGTTTAAAACAAGTTTTATTTAAATTGGTCTTATATTTTTTAAGTTAGAGAGGTTTTAAAGTTAAAACATTTCATTTCTGACCGATTTCTTGAAGGTCTCCAGCGTCAAAATGGGACTCGTGCGATTGTGAGAGATGAGCTCGCACGACCCCCTCCCCCCGGTACAATTCATGCACATATATATATAAATATATTTGTATGTATGTATGTATATCTCTTTGAGAGACATGTGGACCTGCAGCCAAAACGGTAAACCATAGCGCCACAATTTTAGCGCCACCTTAATCACCACTGTCCTGGCGACTGTTTATAACAAGTTTTATATAATTGGTCGTATATTTTTTAAGTTAGAGACATTTTAAAGTTTAAAACTCTAATTTCGAAATACATTTTTATCTACTACTAAAACTCAGATCTTGTGTGTGTATATATATATATATATATATATATATTTGAATGCATGTCTAAAAATGTGAACCCACAGCTAAAACGGTAAACCATAGCGCCACAATTTTAGTGCCACCTTAATCACCACTCTCCTGCCGACTGTTCAAAACAAATTTTATTTAAATTGGTCTTATATTTTTTAAGTTAGATTTTAAAGATTAAAACTTTCATTTCTAAACACATTTTTCAAAGTGCTGTGCGTCTGACGTCACCATAGGGCACGCACGGCCTCTCTCTTCACTCGCACAAACAAGATGGACGCCGTTAGCGGAGCCGTCTGCCCGCAATCAGGGGCTCCCTTCTCCTTTCTCCCCTTGCTTCTCTCCTTTCTCCCCTCGCTTCTCTCCTCTCTCCCCTCACTTCTCTCCCCTCACTTCTATCCCCTCACTTCTCTCCCCTCACTTCTCTCCCCACTCTCCTCTCCACTCTCCTCTCCACTCTCCTCTCCACTCTCCTCTCCACTCTCCTCTCCACTCTCCTCTCTCCCCTCTCCACTCTCCCAGACCCGCCGCCACCGGCCTCGAGTAGTCCCACCTCCGCTGCCCGCCTCTCGAGTAGTCCCAGCTCCGCTGCTGGCCCCAAACGGCGCTCCCTCCTCCTCCAACCCTGCACGCTCGGTAAGTGCCTTTCGCCGACAACGGCTCCACGGAGGGAAGTGAGTGGGTGGAGGGAAGGGCGGGGTTAGGAGGAGGAGAGAGTGGGGAAGGTGGGGGGTGGGGGTGGAGAGAGGGGGGGTGGAGGAGAGTGAGAGTGGGACTGGGGGAGGAGAGGGTGGGGGGAAAGGGGGAGGTGGGGAAAGGGGGGCGGGAGAGAGAGTGGGGAGGAGAGAGTGGGGGGATGGGGGGGATGGGAGGAAAGAGGGGGTGGGAGGGAGAGGGACTGGGGGGGTGGGGGGGAAGAGAGAGTGGGGGTGGGGGGGACAGTGGGGGTCAGGGAAGAGGGGAGAGTGGGGGAAGGGAGTTGGGGTGGGAGGGAAAGGAGACAGGGTGGGTGGGGGGAAGGGGACTGAGGGTGGGGGGAGGGAGAAGAGAGGGTGGGGGGAGGGGGAGGGAGGAGAGAGGGGGAGAGTGGGGAAGGGGTGGAGGGGAGGAGGAGAGAGTGGGGGTGGGAGGGAGAGGGACTGGGTAGGGGGACAGCAGGGGGGGTGGAAGAGGACAGCAGGGTGGGTGGTGGGGGGAAGAGAGTGGGGTGGGGGAGAAGGGGACAGTGGGGGTCAGGGGAGAGTTGGGGGAAGGGAGTGGGGGTGGGAGGGAAGAGGGTGGGTGGGGGGAGGGGGACAGTGAGAGTGGAGGAGGGGGAGGGTGGAGGTGGGGGCAGGGGGAGGGAGGAGAGGGGGTGTGGGGGGACGGGGGTGGTGGTGGGGGAAGAGAGAGTGTGAGGGGGGGAGAGAATGGAGGTGGGGGGAGGGAAGGGGGACAGTGAGATTGGGGTGGGGAGGAGAGAGTGGGGGAGGAGCGGGAGGGTGGGGTGGGGAAGAGTGGGGCTGGGGAGGAGGGAATAGTGGGGGACAGTGGGGGTGGGGAGGAGGGAAGATTGGGGAGGGAGGAGAGGGGTGCGGGTGGGGAATAGGGGTGGGGAGGGGGAATGGGGCTGGAGGCAGGGCTGGGGGGGTGGGGGCAGGGGAGGGGCAAGTGGAGGCGCATAGGGGGGATAGAGTGGGTCAGTGGGGGGGAGGAGGGGGGGATAAGGGGGATTGAGTGAGGGGGTTGAGGGTGCTACACCAATACAGGAGAGGCTTTGGGTCCAGGGCTCCTCAGTCACACCCTCTCCCCTTCCCTGTGCACTTGGTCTAGCTATAAATAAAAGTAAAAGTAAAGACAAGGATAAATTGTCATCATTTTACTGTGTATTCCTTAACTGTTACTGTTGACTCGTCTGCTGGGAGCAGTGCTGGTTGTGCAGTCCCACAGCAGCGGGAAGGAAGGACCTCCTATATCTCTCCTTCACGCACTTGGGGTGAAGGAGTCTGTCACTGAAGGAGCTACTCAGTGCAGTGTCAGTGCCTTGATGATACAAAAGGTGGTGGTTTTGCAGATTGTGAAGACGGTTGTGAAAAATTGCAGCTGGATCTTGATCGATTGGCCAGGTGGGCTGAGGAATGGTTGATGGAATTTAATACAGAGAAATATGAGGCGGTGCATTTTGGGAAGTCTAACATGGGCAGGACCTACACAGTGAATGGTCGGGCTCAGGGGAGTGTTGTAGACCAGAGGAATCTAGGAGTGCAGGTGGTATGGTTCCTTTAAGGTCTAGTCACAGGTAGATAAGGTGGTCAAAAGGGCTTGGTACATTGGCCTTCATCAATCAGTATTGAGTATAGAAGTTGGGAGGTCATGTTGCAGTTGTACAAGACGTTGGTGAGACCGCATTTAGAGTATTGTGTTCAGTTCTCAGCACCATGTTATAGGAAAGATGTCAAGCTGGAAAGGGTACAGAGACGATTTACAAGGATGTTGTCAGGACTAGAGGGTCTGAGCTATAGGGAGAGGTTGAGTAGGCTGAGACTCTATTCCCTGGAGCGCAGGAGGACGAGGGGTGATATTATAGTTTATAAAATCATGAGGGGAATAGATCGGCTGGTTGGGGTAGTTGAGGCTGGGACTATCCCAACTTATAATAAACAGACAGGTACATGGAAGGGACAGGTTTGGAGGGATATGGACCAAGCGCAAGCAGGTGGGACTAGTGTAGCTGGGACATGTTAGCCAATGTGGGCAAGTTGGGCCAAGGGGCCTGTTTCCACATTATATCACTCTGTGACTCTGAATTTTATGTGTGCATTGATCTTCAGACAAGTTATAGCATTCTTGATCTTTCACGGAATCCATTCAGCTATCCATAATGTACTTTTCTACCAGTAACTTAAACTGTTGTGAATGACAATCAACTGTGCAGATGATCAAAGGAGCTGCAGTTTTGTAAAAAATGCCCATTAAAAAGTATTTTGGTTCAGTTTACTTCATACCTATGTGGTCATTTGCAATTGTATATTACTTATTTCATGCTTGGATCTTTTCAGATACAACCAATATATTCTGTACTTTCACCACAATCTTCCATCTAAATTAAGGAAAAGATCTCTGCATAGTATCTGCAAATTATGTGTATCTTTGTGCAGACTTTTTAAAGATATGACTTTTTTTCACTGTCTTTGATCATGGTTTTGTTGCCTTTTGTATCTTGGGGAGGGAATGCAAATATTGTCAGCCTAATCACAGGCGAGTAATCAGATGAGACCAGGTGAATTTTTTTTCCCCCTGCCGAATGGCGCTTTGGATCAGTCATTTATATAAAACCTTTCTCAAAGAGAAACATGAAGATAAAGCTGATAAGCATCATCTTTCACCAATGCAAATTGCTTTGTCACAATAATTGTATCATGAAAGTAAACCTTCAGACTTGGAAAATTACAAAAATAACTGGGAATTACTAACATGTTGGGCAGCATCTGTTGCGAGGAAAACTGGGCTTGTGTCTGGCTGATAAATCCTTCTCAGAATAGAGAACAGGCACAGTTTTTAAGGAGCGCAGAGGGAGAGCAGTGTGGGAACTGAAGGAGATTACTAGTTTATTTGTCCTAGAATTATACAGCTAATCTTTTTCAACAACCTCCTGTCAGATAGCTGCTTGTGAATAATCACAGATTTTGAGGACAGCGATTTCAGGAGATTGATGATTTGATTGAGCTGAATACATAGAAAATATAGGACAGAAGCAAACCATTTGACTTATCAGTCCATTCCAGTGTCCCACCTCAACAATATTCCATCCTATTATTTTCTCACTTCCAGTTCTCCTCTCCCCTCCCACCACCACTGCTATCTTTGGTATGAACCAGCATAGCATCTGCAACTTTTTATTGCATCTACAATATATCTTGATATCCCATCCCATCTCTTATTATTAACCTTCCCAATCTTCATTTCCCATTATTGATTTTACAGTAGCCATTTCTCAGTCATTTCAACGATATCTAGTTCTCTTCATTCTCCTCTTGTGCATTGCTGTAAATATAATTTAATTATTATTATACTTTTAACATTATTCTGTTTTTTATACTGCATTACCATACTTTGTTGTTTAGCCTTCTGCCCTTTTGCAAATATTGGCTTTTTCTTTGCTTCTAAGCCTGCTTTCTCTGCATTTTAAAACCCTTTAATCTTTGACTTTTCCCAATTCTGCAGAAAGGTCTTGACCTAAAATGTCAACTCTATTTCTCTTTCTATAGATGTTGCGTAATTTGCCGAGTATTTTCAGCATTTGTTTTATTTTGGGATTTTCGGCGTCTGTAATCTTTTGCTTTGCTTTTCCCAGGTCATTTGTATTTTATTTCTTTATTATTGTATACTCTCCCTACTTAACCAAGTAGGTCCCTTTCCCCCCAAAACAACTTTAAATCTCAGCCACCTTTTTTTTCCCCTTTCTGCAGGATACTGATTCCACTAAATTCAAGTGGAATTTAATGAATTGTCAATGGTCTGTTAATGAAGTCTGCAGAAGTGTCCACCAACCAAAATGTCACCTATCCACATCCTTCAGTAATGCTACATAACTGTTAAGTTACTTCAACACTTTTTTGTAAACTACCATCTACAGTTTGTTGTGTCTACTGCTTACAATGCTCTTTTTGTCCCATCTCTGGGCCACATTGTCATGAAATGGAAACTCATGCATGTAATTCAAACAATAATCCGAGGACCGTTGCTCTGAACTCTGTCTCCTTATCCCTTGTACTGTCACAGCAGGACCTTCTGCCCTTATCTGCTAATTTGTTTCCAGCATTGGACACATTACTTGACACACCTCTGACTAAAGAAGTATATGTGGACTGGTGGGGAAACTTGTCATGGTGGCTGACCACATGCTACTGCTGCTCGCTAAGTATTTTGAGCAAACATTTAGCTGGCAGATTCTAAGCTATGTCTGCTATCAGTGTACCTTGGTAGTTTTCTACAAAATTCCACATTCTTTTTTCCAGATTCCATCAACCATCGTAGAAGATCCATCAACAAACATTTTTAATGATATCTGTGGTTTCATTAGCAGTTTGTCTACTCGCTATTCCCTGTATCACATAGTTGTTTGCCCTGGAGCCATCTCGATTTTGTTTTGGCAAAATGGTCCCTTGGGGTCATTTGCTCTTGCTCTTGCTATTCTCCTGTGTAATTATGATTGTCTGCAAGGAAAGTATGATTACATTATGATTACATCAGAATAATATTTTCAAAGCACACTAAAACAAGATTTTGCATAAGATTTTTGACATGATGATTTTAAGCTTCTGGAAAATAAAACATTCTTGTTAGCAAAAACAACTTTTAGGATTGTTCCCATCTCTCAAAATATGGATTTCAAATTCCAAATTTAAATATATCCTAATCACCAATTTCTCCAATGCCATCTTGTATCCGGAATAAAGACATTCACATTTCTAACACCTTAACTGGATTCCAAGTGGCCAGTGTGGAATCTGGGTCTCTCTCTAATCAAGTTCAAAGGAAAGAAACAATTTAAAAAATGGACAGATCTTCCAAAACAAAACTCAATGCTTGCACTTTTAGAACCTTCACAAATAACCAACAAAATAAATAGTTAATTTCCACAGTGAAAACTTGTAACGCATAATCCAAAGAATAAAACAAAAGAAAAAATGGATATGAGGCACTCCCCCCCCCCCCCCCCCAACACCAACAGAACTTCTTGGAGATACTGCCTTCAGTACCAAAGGTTTCAAAGGTCTTTTATTGTCAAGTACCAATTAAGGTACAGTGATATACGAATTAGCATACAGCCATACAAAAAAAAGAGGTACCGCAAATTTATAGAGGAGCAAAATCTTTCATCGCATTCTAGACCGCCTGGAGCATCGCATTAATTCAACATTCTCCCAATACAGATTGTGTAAACATGAAACAGCCTTTGCATTCACTCATTTTATGCATTTTCTCTTTCTCTTGTGCAAATAAAACTAACTGTCTAATCACCACCAAGTGTCCAATCGCACTCCTTTTTCGGAATAATGTACTCAAATGTATGTCTGACAAAACTTGCACACCAGCTTTAAAAGTTATCTTGTAAGTTCAGTTTTGCTTAAAGGAAAGAAAACAAATAACCTGGAGCTAAAGGTTATATGTCTAAATGTATCTGCCTTTGGGATATATTTTTCTAATTAAGCAGCATAAACATGTAATTTTCTCAGTCTTGTCCGTCAGTTTGCCCCACATGAAATGCATGATGTGGAAGGAAAAGGTATATAATGTATGGTTTGCTTTGGGGGCGGCACAGTCCCATAGTGGTAGAGCTGCTGCCCTATAACGCCAGACACCGGTTTGATCCTAACTACAGATGCTGTCTCTATGGAGTTTGTACGTTCTCTCTGTGACCACGTGGGTTTTCTCCGGGTACTCCTGTTTCCTCCCACATTCCAAAGATGTGCAGGTTTGTATGTTAATTGGCTTCTGTAAATTGCCCTTAGTGTGTAGAATGGAACTAGTGTACGGGTGATCATTGGTCGGTGCGGACGGTGGGCCAAAGGGTCTGTTTTCACGCTGTATCACCAAAATAACCTAAACCTTTTACTTGGGAGCATAGTTGCATGCAGTGTCTGGCATGTTTGATTTACGTACTTTTTGATTTATTTGCTCTTCAAGCCCGTAACTTCCACGTAAATCACAAGGTGCCTGTACTGTTCCGAGTCTGAGCACATGTCCGTTTTTGCACAGTTTATAGATCCAATCCAAGGAGGTTGGGAGGTGACCACGGTAAGGGTCTGTGAGTTCTGGTGTCAGAAGGCGAATGGATGATCTTTCAAATCCTTAGTGATCGTCATCCCCGCTAAATTCCAGGCCAATTCCTCTGAGCCAATTTGCAGAAAGTATGCTGAACAATAGGCTGATGTGTGGAGTTGACCCTCGCCTCTGGATAATTTACTTCCTCTTTAACCACTTTTACTTCCTCTATAATCTCTGTTCTCTTCAGCACATCTGTGATTCAGGCATGATGCGACCACAGAAATTGTGCCCATTCAGGGACGCTACTACCTGTATTGCTTATCAATTCACGTGTCGAGCAATAGACTCTGAACCAAGGTTTAGTACAATCTTTATTAGCATTAGTTTCTGAAGCATGCATGCAAACCACTGACTTCTAATAACTTCTCATTTGCTTTCCAATTCCAGCTTATCACTACTTACACTAAACCATAAGACTCATCACTTGGACTCTGATATTACCCATATGAATGAATTGGCCAGATTCACTCTGTTGTTAGGGGGTTGGCTTTGAACTCGGATCCCTCTTTCTTATGATGGTTGTGCCCAGGTTGTCGCTGCCGATGTCTTGGACTGCCCTTTTCATACTTTTTTTTTCCCCTTCAATCTTGTAAAGGCAGCCCTTGTTCTAACCCAAGGCTCTCATGACTCTGAAGTCAATAATTTTACCTTGTCACTCATCTGAAGGCTGAATAAACAACAAAAAAAATTGTTCCTTATCAGGCTAGAGTTCTTAGTAATGTTGCCTGTTCATATTTTCCTTCTCATCATTTAACCACTTTGCAAAATCGCAGTTCCCAAACAACTTATCTTCTCAAGGGCACACGACATAGCTGTTAAGTTATCTTGAGCTATACTCTCACCAGATGTCGGTCACCTTACGGTTTTTGCAGTGCTTCTTTGTTTTCATGCTCCCAGCATTTCTCTGTCTCTTTCTAGCTAGCAGTATTTGCCCAAAGCCTGTTGGGATAGTTGACATCAAGTCTCTAGATAAAGGTTTTGCATTATTCTCTGTGGTTTATTCTATTTCTATTCTTCTGAACGGTATAAAGTCTTGCTCATTCTGCACCATCTACCATCTGTTGGCTCACTAATATCTCCTAATTGTAATCCTTTGGAAATATCTTGGATTCACTTCACTAACTTTTTTTGATGTTAGAAAACTTGAATATAATTCATTTGATAACTTTATATAAACATAGCACAAAAAGTAAGGAAATTTGTATTTGGTAGATTATTTCTTTGTTGTAACAATGCTTCTTGGCAATAAATCTTATACCGTTGGAAAGCCTGTTTATTTCCCTTTTAAATGGTGCCACATTTGTAAGGAACATGCATTTGTGGGATGAGCAGCAGAGCTGAGTATGTGGGTTGCGCCCATGAAAAATCTGCCAAATCTTCTCTGCCAATGCCAAACAGCTTATTCTGCCATTGACTCTTGTTCGGTGTTGTTTGGTGGATTGGATGATTGAAGTCTGAAGAAACAAGACATTGGCAATTTAACAATTTATTCATTTAATAAACAGGAGCCTCAGTAGCGTGTGGAAGAACCATACACAGCCACAACAGCCTGGCACCTCCTCCTCATGCTGGTCACCAGCCTGGTCACACACTGTTGTGGGATGGCATCCCATTCTTCAACCAGCATTTGTCGCAAGTCAGCCAACGTGGTTGTGTTGGTCACTCTGGCACGAACAGCACGCCCAAGCTGATCCCACAAGTGTTCAATGGGGTTGAGGTCAGGACTGCTGGCAGGCCATTCCATCCTCTCCACTCCCAAATTCTGGAGGTAGTCTCTGAGAAACCTTGCTCTGGGGGCGAGCATTGTCATCTTGGAGGATAGAGTTCGGTCCCAGACTGTGGAGATATGGGATTGCCACTGGTTGCAGAATCTCATCTCGATATCTCTCTGCATTGAGATTGCCTCCAATGATGACAAGCCTCGTTTTTCCAGTGAGGGAGATGCCGCCCCACACCATCACACTGCCTCCACCAAAAGATGTTACTCTATCAGTGCAGCAATCAGCATAGCGTTCTCCGCGTCTTCTCCACACTTTGACCCTATGATCCAACTGCCGTAGGCAGAATCTGGACTCATCGCTGAACATAACATTCCTCCACATGTTCAGGTTCCAGTGCACGTGTTGCCGACACCAGCGCAAACGGGCCTGACGGTGAAGGGCAGTCATGGCAGGCCTCCTGGCAGCCCTATGAGACCGGAGATCGGCTGCGTGCAGTCTGTTCCGAATTGTCTGGGCAGAGAGCCGTCGGGCATATCGTCCTGCAAACCTTGACTGCAAATCTGTAGAAGACAGCCTACGGTTCCTAAGTGCTGACAGGGTGAGGAAACGGTCTTCTTCGGGTGTCGTCTTCTTGGGACGCCCACTTCGCGGCCTGTCTCTGACATCCCCCGTTATATGGAACTTGGCCTTCACTTTGGAGATGGTACTAGGGCTCACTCCAAATAATGCTGCAACTTGGTTTTGCGGAACACCAGCTTGAAGTTGCCCTATCGCACGGGCCCTATCCAGATCAGTCAAACGTGGCATGCCGATTCTTGGAGCAGACACCTACTGACCACTGTAGCAGGGCCCATGCTCACAGATGCTGCCAATCAGGTGCCAATCAGGCACCTGATTGTCAGCACCTGGGGGTACCAGAAGCTCAAAACAAGAGTCAATAGCAACAGCAGAATAAGCTGTTTGGCATTGGCAGAGATTTGGCAAATTTTTCATGGGCGCAACCCATATACTCAGCTCTGCTGCTCATCCCACAAATGCATGTTCCTTACAAATGTGGCACCATTTAAAAGGGAAATAAACAGGCTTTCCAACGGTATAAGATTTATTGCCAAGAAGCATTGTTACAACAAATAAATAATCTACCAAACACAAATTTCCTTACTTTTTGTGCTATGTTTACATCATTAATATGGATTTTTATAGTAGTATTTCAATTTGTGCATGTTACTGTTAATTCCCCAAGGGAAGGTGGTGGTGAAACATCTATAGCTACTAAAAACCTGGTGATGGTGCTCTCAATATTGTTGGGTAAGGAGATCTAGGACTTAGACCCAATTACAATGAAGGAACAGCAATATATTTTCCTGTCATAGTGGCATTCCCTAGTATTTTCTTCCCTTAATGGTAGATGACACATGCTGTTCAAGATAAGCTAGATGAATTTTGTATCATTCGCTGCAAATGCGGGCAATATATTTTGTAAATGTCCTAAAAACGTGCCGCTGTGTGTCACCAGTAGATGGAATGAATATTTGATTTGGTGGATGGCATGCCATTCAAAGGGGCTGCTTTGTCTGCTTCTTTGGTATTGTTGGAGCGAAGCTTGTCCAAGCAAATGGGGGAAAATACTTGATTTATACCTTGTAGATGTCAGAAAAGCTTTGGAATGTCAGAAGGCGAGTTACTTGCTACAGAATACCCAGCTTTGTCACAAATCCATGGAATGGTCACAAAATTATCCAAGTGCTCCAACAATCTAACTTTGCAGTTGTCTTTCGTTGAATCTATAGGTATGCAATCCTATTTTCTCCAATGTCAACCAGAAATGCTAGTTGAAGCAGGGAGAACCGGGAGCAGAATACCCTTTCAAATGTTTTGCACTGATTTGTGTGTTTAACGTAATCATTTTTTAGATAATCCACACTCTCTGATTTATTCCTAAGGAGCATTTTCCCATTTGTCAAACTTGTTACTCTTGTCCATCAACATCTGGTAGGTCTCTCTCTCTCAAACTGAGGGGAGAAGCAAGCAATTCACTCCAGAGCTATTATGCAACAAACAATTAGACAAATGTTTCCTGAGTTCTTTTGCATCAGTATGTGCAAGATGTATTCCGAAGGTTACATGAGTGGATATTTTCTAAACAAAAGCAAAGTGAGTTGTCTGAAAGATATGGGAATCTATCAATATTCCTGAATTAGTCCATAGCATTATGCAAAGGCAGATCGCCAGGTGAATGTTTGGAAATAAAATGCTGTGACTTGAATTTTTTTCAACATAGGGAACAATCTTTGCCTACTTCAATAATAAATTACCAAGGAATAGCATTTATATGTAAAAGTAAGAAAAACAGATGAGGTTAAAAGCTGCTAATGTAGAATGGGAACAAAGTTGTGAAGACTATAAACATGGGATAAATATGTCAGGCTGAATGACCTATGTCAATTTATTTTCAGTTTGCTTAGAACTTTTATTGTATCTCCCTTTTAGGCTAACATCTGAAGTTTCTGGAATGGGCCCTCTTTAATTGTTCACGCAGCTCCCTCTGCTATCCGTGTCATGTTGGCCACCTGCGAAAACCACAAGCAACCTGCTTCCACTCTGTTTGTAAAATTTGTATATTACAGTTCTGCCTCATAGAAGATAGTTAGAACGTTAAATTTTAAGGAATTATTCTGGAGCTCCTTTCCAAATCCAGTCCTAACTAAACTCAATTTCCCCATTGCTTCATGTTTTAATGTATGTTTTTTGTTTCAACATTAACTTAAATTAACAATTGCTTGCAAAAATGTATTTGCAGACTCTTCTGTATACTTTTTAGTTTAGTAATTACTGGTAACATGATTGCAACCTTTTTATATAAAAAGTAAACCTTGATGTAATCAAATTATTTGAAATTCTATCTGGAGTTAATAAAGGAAGGTACATGACTAGATATGTGATGAAATTCAAACGTTGTCCATCTTGTCTTCCATCAGCTGTTGCTGAAAAGTGTATATGCTTCTGTGTTTTTGAGTGACAAAAACCTGCTTTGGTATGACTGAATATCCTTGGTATTTTGGAGGAAAAAAAACACGCACGCACGCACGCACACCCCCCCCTCCCTCCCCTCCCTCCCTGGTGTGACCATCGACCTCCCGTTGCCTGGACCCGCGAATGGCCAGCCAGGCCCAGGAGCAAACCGACAGGGAGATCCCGCCCTCCCCACTCCCAGCCCTGTGCCCAAACACTAGGATCATTACAAGCCAGGGCTCTGTGCAACACTCTCCACCCCAGGTCCACAATGTAAAGGGGGAGGATTCCCTTGTAGAGAGACCTCCACTGGGGACCATCCCCGCCATCAGGTAGCAACACGGACCGCCAAGGCATATCCTGACGAAAGACAATGGCGAGGAGGTGCAGAGTGTGTAGGAGCATCCTGTACAGTAAACGTCTCCCTGCATCACGGAACGGCACACTGGGAATCTGGGAGAGGCGGCTCATGTTGTGTAGGGCCGGCTCCTGGTAAATATTCCAGAGCCTGGGCCCGATGAGCAGTTCCGGCGGAGCGGGGGTAAGCTCGGCCGGAATCATTCCAAGCACACGCCGCTCCCTGACACCCACCGCGACGGTGAGGACCGGACCCCCTCGCAGCCACAACACCCCCCTCCCCCTGAGGAGCAACGCGCTGACTGAAGATGACCAAATTCCTCATCTTAACACATCGTGGTAAAAACTTGGCATGTCCCATGTGGCGGGTCGACTGATGCCCGCCACCAGGAGCCGCAAAACCCCCCTTAGGCAAAGGCCCTGGCGGAAAAAATACATGGCCGAGCGTGCCATCTGGGAGGGTGCTCCGCATACACGTACCTCCGCAGATTCCTGAGACGGAGAGCTGCCACCTGGGTATGCACGCATACCAAGGACTGGCCACCCTCCTCTAACGGGAGACTCAGGACTGCTGCGGAGACCCAGTACTTCCTATCCCCAAAAGAAATCCACTAGCCTCTTCTGTACAGCAGTTACAAAGGTAGAGGGCGGGACAAGAATTGCCAGCTGGTACCATAACATGGAGGCCACCAGCTGGTTTATGACCAGCACCCTACCTTGGAAAGAAAGAACTCTAAGCAACCCTGACCAGCGTCCCAACCGGGTAACGACTTTTGTCTCTAGCTCCTGCCAGTTTGCCGGCCAAGCATCTTCAGTGGGACTCAGGTAGACCCCCAGGTAGAGGAGGTGCGTGGTGCTCCATGCATAATCTTTCATCTCCGGCAGGGAGTCCGCCTGCCACTGGCCTACTAGAAGTACGGAACACTTACTCCAGTTGACCCTAGCGGACTATGCAGCCGAGAAAACCTGCTGGCATTCACGCATCCTCTGCAAGTCAACAGGATCAGTAAACGTAAGAAGTACATCGTCGGCATAGGCCGTGAGAACCACCTCTACCCCATGTCCTGGTAGGACCAGGTCTGCCAACCGCCTTCGAAGACATAGGAATGGCTCCACACAGACTAAGTTCAACTGACCAGACTTGGGACACCCCTGGCGTACCCCCCTCACAAAGTGAATGGGAGCTAACAACGCACCATTAACCTTCACGAGACACTCTGCTGCGGTGTACAAAAGCCGGACCCGGGCCTCAAAATGCGGTCCAAATCCAAACGCTTGCAGTGTCACGAATCATGATCCACCCTATCAACAGCCTTCTCCTGATCGAGGGACAGGAAAGCAGCTGACTGACCAAAGCCCTGGGACAGATGGATCAGATCCCTAACCAAGTGGATGTTATCTTGGATGGACCGGCCAGGGACTGTGTAGGACTGGTCCGGGTGGATCAGTTGGGAGAGCACGGAACCCAGGCGATTTGCCATTGCCCATGCAAAAACTTTATGCTCTGTACAGAGGAGACCGGGTGCCAGTTCTTCAACAGGCGGAGTTCGCCCTTGGGCAGCAGGAAAACGACTGCCCTGCGACACGAGGGGCATCTCCCCGGTCGCCAGGCTCTCCCTCAGGACCTTCATGTAGTCACCCCCCAGGACATCCCAGAAGCCTCTAACAAACTCAACCGTCAGTCCATCCAGCCCAGGGGACGTGCTCTTCCTGAGCTGGTGCAGGGTACCAGCCAACTCCTCCAATGATAAGGGGTCATCAAGCTGCTCACACACCTCTCTATCTATAGTCGGTAGCCCCTCCCACAGAACCACCTGAGCCTCCCCGCTGAAACCATCTGCGGAGAACAGTTCCATAAAAGGACCGAACTAACGCACTAATTCTCTCTGGATCTGTGACAGAGGAGCCATCGTCCGCCAGCAGCTCAACGAGCTGTTTGCGGGCTCCTCGCCCTTTCTCCAGAGAGAGAAAAAAAGGTGAAGCTCGGTCCAGATCGTGCAGCATCTGTACTCGTGACCTCACGTAAGCACCTCGGGACCGCTCAAGCTGCAGGTCCCTCAGCGCTTCCTTCCTCTCCTGATACTCTCCCCACTCATAGTAGTCCTCACGGATTCGACCCAAGCGAGACTCTGTGTCAAATAATTCCCTCTCGAGTCACTTGACCGACGCCTCCCACCTTCTGGTCGACCCCCACGTGTACTCTTGACAAAAAAGACGGATGTAAGCCTTTCCCACATCCCACCATTGTCTGAGGGTAGGGAAGCCCCTCTGCCTCTCTCTCCACTGCACCCAAAACCGCCTGAAAGACTCCTGGAATCGGCGATCCCCCAGCAGCTGGTTATTAAAGTGCCAGTACGCGGACCCAGCCCGTGTGCACGCTGGGATAAAGTCCACTCGCACCAGGCAGTGGTCTGAACACGGCACCGGCCGCATAGAGGCCGCCGAGACCCGGGAGACATACGCTCTGGAGATGTACACACGAGCGATACGGAAAAAGCATTGGAATCGGGGTGGAGATTCTGCCATGCATCAACCAACTAAAAAGATTCAATCACATCTCTCAACTTCTTCACTACTGCAGGGGCACATTGAGTACCAGAGTGATCTCGCGCCTCAAGGGTACAATTGAAATCCCCCCAAGGAAGACACACTCTCAGCAGAGCAGTCGCCTCCTGAAGTAAACGCGTCTGCATTTTCAATCTTCTAAGGAAGTGGAGGCATTGATGGACTTTCTTCATGATTGCATCAATGTGCTGGGCGGCATGGTGGCGCAGCGGTAGAGTTGCTGCCTTACAGCGAATGCAGCGTCGGAGACTCAGGTTCGATCCTGACTACGGGCGCCGTGTGTACGGAATTTGTACGTTCTCCCCGTGACCTGCGTGGGTTTTCTCCGAGATCTTCAGTTTCCTCCCACACTCCAAAGACGTGCAAGTATGTAGGTTAATTGACTGAGTAAAGCCGAAGGGCCTGTTTCTGCGCTGTATCTCTAAATCTAAATCTAAAAATCTAAACTTGAAGTTGTTGACTCTCTTCACCACCAACCCACCCCTTCCAACCCTTCCGAATTTGGCAGAAAGTTTCCACGTTCTTATTTCATTTCCACCATTCCGATTTTACCGCACATTTTTACCTCACATTTTTTTGCAAAACAGTCGGTAATTGCAATTATGTGAATTCGGCCGCTAGAGGTTCCGCGAGAAATCCCCCGCACCCTGGAAGTCTCCCCGAAAATGTGGCACCTAGGCTGGGCAAGGCAGCCAATCTCGACCTCATTGGGACTTCCATGGCCGATCGGTGGGTTGAATTTGCAACCTGTGGCTGGGGCTCTGGAACTAGCCCAGCTGGAGCCAGCACATCTATCCCCATAGCCATCTTCCTTGGCTGGCTGGATAAACCAGCAAAGCTCTGGAACCAAGAGTGCCAGAAAATTAGTGGTGGAACTGTAATGAGTAAATATTAAATTTAAGTGCAAGATTATATAACTATATTAATTAATTAAGATGGGGTTAAAATATAAAACACAGCAGAAAAGCCAATTACCACCTTTTTGGGCTGATTATCTGCCAGCCTCTTCTTGGCTTGAACTGCCGAACACGTCGAAGCTGGACGTTCCCTTGGCCCTGCCCAGCCCATACGTAAGCATAGCATTAACCTCTTAGTGTCCAAAATACAGCAGGATACAAGGTAATATGATAATATGCAAAAATAACAAATAAATGCAAAATGGCTCCTACACTCTGGCCCCTAATTGTTATGTGTATCGCACAACAATTACTAATATTAAAAGGAGCCATAAAAACTCCATACATAATCAAAAAGCATGAACTATATATTGACATCCAATCTATTACTGTGATTCTCCAATCAACAAAATCATCAGTCCATGCTATAGTCAATTATCAGCTTCCAGTAGCAGACATATCTTGGTTATCGGTCTTTCCAAGATATTGTTCTTAGTCTGAAGCCGAACGGTGTGCACATGCTCTCGTGCGTCTGGTATAGTCTCCAATATTTTGCCCATCGGCCAGGATTTTCTTCTGTTTTCTTTTCCAACTGAAGAAGTGGTCTGCTGTCAGTCCTCTGGCTTCATCTGCAGGATTTTCTTTTGTGCGAACATATCTCCATTGCAATACGTCAGTAAAATCCCTTATGAAAGAGATTCTGTTAGCTACATTGTTTGAAAGCGTTTGTTTTCATTGTTGATGTACTTAAGCACTGTTGTGCTATCGGTCCAGAAAACAGATTTGTTCAGTTGAAGCTGTAATTCTTTTCGCAGCATTACATCGACTTTAACAGCTAAGACTGCAGCTGTAAGCTCCATTCTGGGAATCGTCATCTGTTTTAATGGTGCCACTCTGCCCTTCCCCATTATAAATGCAACATGCACCTTCTTACTGTCATTTTCCAGTCTCAGATATGAAACAGTGATGTAACTGCTTCCGCTTGCGTCTGAGAAGTGGTGTAGCCGTACATTTCTGATTTGGCCAAAGTTGGTAGGCTTCATGCACCTTAAACTCCGCAATCTTGTCGAAATCCATCCCATCCATTTCTGATGGAATGTTTGGGGTATATCGTCATCCCAACCAAGCTTTTCCTTGCAGAGTTCCGACATAATCAACTTAGCAGACAAAGTAAATAGTGCTAGAAATCCTAAAGGATGCCCGTCTGTTGCATGGTCATTCCTGTACAGCAATTTTGAACTTGAACACATTGGTTTCCACGCACCAGTGCAATTCTAGTGCTCTCTCCATCGGCAGATTGTCCAGGTCCAAGTTCAACTCCTTGATCTCTTTAGCTCTACTTGCTTGAGGAATGGATGCTAGTGCAGCACGGCTATTACTGATCCATTTCGATAGCGTAAAGCCTCCCATTTGGCAGATGTCAGTCAGGTCTTTTACCATCCGGACTGCTTCCAGTTCCGAAGGCGTGGACTTTAGACAGTCATCCACGTAGAAGTTTGTTCTTCATTGTGTCTACCACCTCTACCGAAATGTGTGCTCCATTGTCCTCAGCAGTCTTTCTCAATGCAAAGTTTGCACAACTTGGCAATGACACGGCTCCGAAAAGATGTACCTTTGATAATTCAAGTTCTTTACCTTCAGTCTGAATAACACACGTAATACTGGATGAGCACATCAGATTTATTCCACAGTGGGGTTCTTCCCGTGAAGAGTCTCCAGACACAATACTAGTGTCTGAAAAGATCTCAACTGAGGAGAAGGGAAGAACAACTTTTCCACGATTGTTTACTTTTTTATACAGAAAAGAAAGAGGTGTGACAAAAATAAATCAATGACCAATTATAATTCTAATACAATTCCCAGGTTACAGAGAAAACAAAACCATTAATACAGGTCACATGCTCAGAAACCAAACCATTAATATAAGTCACATGCTTTCGGGGAAACATATCAATCTACCGAGAGTGGATTCAAAACGTTTCCTACTTTCACACGCACCCATATAAGGAGTTGTTATTGAGAAATAAACTTTCTTTATCTCTTATACACGAGCAATCTCGCAGCTGCATGACCTTGCTCTGCTGTTTCAGTACACAGGCTCACACTGTCAGACAGGGGAGCCATTTAAGAATAAAGAATCCCTATACTCCTCTGTCTACTCCCTATCACTCCTAAAGGGACAAACACATTCCATTCCCAATGATAACATTTCTGCCACAAGCATCCATCTTACTGCTTTATACTGAAAATAAGCATCCATTTTATATTAGCTAAAACAACAACAAAAGAAACCATCTTCAACCATCTACAACAAAATATCAATATCTCTAATTAACTATATCAGCTAATCGCATAGATTCTCACCTTCATCCGGCATTCCACAAGATCTTGCTGCACATCACCATCGGGCCACCACAGAAATCGCAGATAGCCAATGTGCTTTTCCGATACCTTGACCTGATGAAACATTGCTTTAATATCCGCCATCAAAGCAACCGGTTCTTGTCTGAATCTAATGAGAACTCCAATGAGTGAGTTAGTTAGGTCTGGACCTTGTAGTAGCCGGCAGTTAAGTGATGTACCCTTGAAGACTGCTGCACAGTCAAAAACCACTCTTATGGTTCCTTTCTTCGAGTGATACACCCCGTGATGAAGGATATACCAGAGTTTCCCATCACTTCATTCAGTTGGTCCATTTGGTACCCTTTCAGCATAACCACTATCTGTCATTAATGTGAGGAAAGATGTGTATTCATTGCAAAACTTTTCATTCTTATTAAACTTGCATTTCAAGCTCTGGATACACTGCTCTGCTATGCAACAATTGTTTGGCATGCTGGTATTCTCCTGCTTGAAAGGTAAGTCCAAACAATAATGTCCATCAGTCATCCTTGCCGAACGATTCATAATATCCATGAACTATACCTCTTCTCGTGACATTTCTTCCTTTTCCTTGCTGGGTTCTTCAATGAAGTCATGATTGTATTGTTTGACCAGAAGTTCCTCCAGATTAACAACGGATATTCGATTGATAACCGCTGCAGGAGAGCCCTTTCCATCGCTGCTGTCGTGGTCCTCTCTCAGTGGACCACAATCAACCCATCCCAACAAGGTTTTCATGGCGAATGGTCCATCCTCTGCTGTTGACCACTTCCCAAGGATCCAATACTTTGGAAGCATTAGTTCCGATGAGTAAGTCATACCAGAGTCTATTTCAGTTATCCTGAGATTCTTCAAATAAGGCCATTGCTTCAGGTCTTCTTGTCTAGGAGTGTTTGACCGTGAGACAGGAATGGTCTTACTGGTAAGCACATCAGATAGTTGAACAAAATCATTGCTATCTAGACCAAATATTTCCAAATCTGAAATAACACAACTGGTTCATGGTTTGCAGGAGAATCCTCTTCTTTTGTTCTGAAATCTTCAACCTTCTTACCAGGCTTTCGGTGCAGAAGGTAGCCGAACTTCCACTATCCAAGAAAGTGTACGTTTACAACTGTACTCCCATTGTAGCTCTTCACCTGCACTGATACGATCGAGAAGGTGCAAGCTTCTTCACCGTCCCCGATATGTCCACACATCGGAGAAAGAGGAGTGGCGTCACTCTGGCTCACCTTTTCCTTCTGATCTGTTTGCACTGGTTTCCTTTCTTTGTCCTGTTCAATATCAAGTATCTCAGGATGCTCTCCTTTGCATATAACACAAGTCAAACGATTTTTGCAATTTCTGCTCGTGACCTACTTTCAAACATCCAAAACAGATTTTCTTTATAAATTCTCTTTCGTTTAGTTCCTTCTTTTTGATCTACCGACATTTCTCCAGTGTGTGACCCCGCATATTGATCCTACTGCTTGCCGATAGGTGAGTCAGCTTTCTCTCTTTTAGTTGTCAGGTTCCCTTGGGCCTGCTCTTCCATGGGTTCGGCAGCCGTAGCAAAACTGCACCTGGCCATCTTCGGCTTTTCTCTTGACTTACCGAAGGTAGGGCCTTTAGCAGCTGCTGATGTTTTAGCCTCATCAATATTCCCATAAAGTGGATTCGCTAATATCTTCACTTGTATCTCTATGAAGTCTTCCAATTCGGGAAACACAGGCGAACGGTCGTTGGTTCTTTCGATTTCATATGCTCGATCTCTCCACCTTTCTCTGAGCTTGTAAGGCAGCTTTCGAAGGATGGTCATCATATTGGAGTGAAAGTTCATTTCATCCATGTATTTAAGCTGCAGCATCGCATTGCAACAACCTTTAAGGAATAATGAGAACGCTTGTAATGGTTTTATATCTTAACTGGCTTGATGGTTGGCCGGGCCAACACCCTGGATATATAAGCAGTGGCAATCTTCTGCTCATGGCCAAAATGCTCTTCAAGCAGTTTTCTTGCCTTTTGATAGCCCTGGTCGGAAGGTAAATGTTGACAGCTGCAAACTAATTCTCAGGCTGGTCCTTTTGTATATTGTTCCAGAAAATGATAACGATGACTTTCATCATCAGTCTTCCTTTCAAGTTCTCTCTCGAATGCCTTGATAAAAAGTTGATATTGCAAGGGATCACCATCATACACAGGAATGTCTCTTGATGGTAGAGTGGAAGAAAGATTTTGTTTAGCCAGAAGTTCGGTGATTTGATTTTGCTTCCGTAATAGGTCACACATATTACTTCAGTCTTCATCATGACGTCCTGGGGATTTAGTGCGAGCAAGCCCCTGCTCACCCCTTAGTTCATGAAACCCTGCCGTCCATCCTTGAAAACGGTATTGGGTTAAGTGTGCCATATCCAGACCTCCCAACCCTTCCGAATTTGGCGTAAAGTTTCCGCTTTCTTATTTCATTTGTCACTCCGAATTCGCCTCACATTTTTCCGCAAAACACATGCCTCGCCGTTCGCCTCACCCCGCCGCTGGCCCGGCCTTGCCGCTCGCCTCGCCCCACCCCACACCACGCCGCTGTACTCGCCCCGCCCCGCCGCAGGCCCGGACTCGCTGCTGGTCTCGCCTCATCGCTGTACTCGCCCGACCCCCGCCGCTGGCCCGGCCTTGCCGCTGTACTCGAGAGGGGTGGGGGGGAACATGGACCGTTGTGATTTGCTGTTGAAGACCACTGGAGCAAGTATTTCTTCAATTAAATTAGGTATGTGCAGTTTTTTAAATGCAACTCTTTCTTCATAACTTAGTCATAATTTTATGACCATTGTTCTTTTATTCAATACTAAGAGAATTGGGATGCGTACGGAAAAAGCAAAATAGAAAAAAACAAAGCAAAACTATTTTTTCGTTGTTGTAAAAGGTATTTCTGTTCAATAACCTTTCAATAATGGTAGAATATACTCACGATAGGCCTGACATTGTACATGTAGTCCAAGAACTACAGACTGTCAGAAATAAGTCGTTTTTCACACGTAAATGTAACGCAGCGCGTACGCGCATTTGGCGTGCATACTTTTTTTTTTTGCTGAAAAGTTGCATTACGTGCCATATTATGAATTTTGATGTAAAATCCTGAATTTTGGACATCAAAATTCTGAATTTGTAAAATCAAATGTTGGGAGGTCTGCGTATCACTAACTTTAGCAAATGGTCTCCAGGTGGTTTGTTTCGGTCTAACAACCTGTGGCTCCCAACCATGCCAGGGTTCAATCGCGGATGGTTCCCGTCCAACTGGCAATTGGCTTTGGGCAGCTCCTCGTCCTGGATAAGAACTCCTCCTGTCAGATACTATTGAGCTGCTTCTTGATCTTGGAGAGCCAAGTACACCGAATTTTGTCTTGGCTGTTGCCATTTTAGACTCCAGTTCCAATCGTTTTTTTACGATGTCATGACCAAGATATTTTACAATATAGCGGCCAGCTTCTCGTCTATCAAATTAGCTCCCAAGCTGCCACTTACACAGATTAGGTGGAATGAAAGTTTATGATGCAAGCAATCACAATAACAGAGACCTTCACGACGTTTGAAATAGTTAGTCGTCTTTATTTGAAGTTGCAATATAACATATTGGCATATCTCTTGTCATCGTCATGTTACTAATTTGCTTGATAAAAGATCAAATCCTATCGTAATCCATGTAATTAATACGACCTGCCAGATCAATCTTCGGCAGAGATTTCTTACTAATCTTCCTGTCAGTAAGAACTAAAACCGGTTACATCTTGGCTGCTGGTTCTTTTTGTCTGAACCTCTGTCAGCCCCTTCTTGGCTTCGACTGCTGAAACACGTCGAAGCTGGACGTTCTCTGGCCCCGCCCAGCCCAGCCCATACGTAAGCAGAGCATTAACCTCTTATTGCCCAAAATATATCAGGATACAAGGTAATATAATAATATGCAAAAATAAAAAATAAATGCAAAATGGCTCCTACAGTACTTGTTTAGTACCTCGCTTACATCTTCTAACTTCAAGCACAAATTCTCATCTTTATCCTTGAACTAGACCAAGTGGACCTGTTGGGGTCCATTCCTCGTTGAGGGGTGGCAGGGAAGGGGAGAGGATGTGACTGAGAGGGTGAGCCCTGGACCCAAAGTCTCTCCTGTATTGGTGTAGCATGCTCAACCCCCCCCCCCCCGCACTTAATCCCCCTTATGCCCCCTCCTCCCCCACTGACCCACTCCATCCCCCCTAGCCCACTCCAACTTGCCGCTCCCTTGCCTCCACCCCCAGCCCTGCCTCCACCCCCATTCCTCCCTCCTCACTTCTATTCCCCCTCCCCCTCCCATGACCCACACTTCCCTCCCCCCACCTCCACTCTCCCCACCCCCACTCTCTCCTTCCCCCCAATGTCCCCCTTCCCCCCCACCCCATTCTCTTTCCTTCCCCCCAATGTCCCCCTTCCCCCCCACCCCATTCTCTTTCCTCCACCCCCTCCCCCAACCCCACTCTCCCTGACCTCCTCCCCTCACCCGAACTCTCTCCTCCCCCCACCCCCCCTCCCCTCCACCCACTTGGCCCCCACGCCCACGCCCCTCCGTGGAGCCGTTAACGGCAAAAGGCACTTACCAGTGCCCATGCGTTCAACGCTGCCTGCCGACGTGCGAATCTGCCCCGGGGCCGGGCGAGAGGCAAGAGGGGAGAGGAGAGAGGGATCGACTGAGCGCGGGCGTGTGGCGGCCATCTTGTTTTGGCGAGTGAGGAGCAAATGAAGTCGAACGTGGCCGATTGTGACGTCATATGCTGAGGACTTTCAGGAAATGGGTTAGAAAGTGAATTTTTAAGCTTTAAAATGTTTGTAGCTTTAAAACTGTACCTTCAATTTGAATGAGAGTTATTAGAGATTATGGCCAGGATAATGGTGAGTAAGGTGGTGGAAAGATTGTGGCGCTTTGGTGTACCGTTTTGGCTGTGTGAAGCACCAACATATGGACAGAGTTTTAGTAATATATATAGATAGAAGATAGATAGATAGATGGTGCTGCCTTATAGGCCGCGGGATATTTCTCTGCTGGGCGGGGGCTTCAATGTCGGGAGCCACGATCGCCTCGACGTGCAGCAACAGCGGCAGCAACAGCGGCAGCAGCAGCAGCAGCGTGTTCGCCCGCCCCGGATCGGACTTATCATCGGCTGAGCCGGCCGTCTTCGGAGGCTGCGGGACCGGCTGCGACTCGCCTTAGGCTCGGGCCGCTGCGGACCGTCCGGCGTGGCCTGCAACCACAACGGCCTGGCCACGGGAGAGGACAGCAGGAGAAGGGAAAGACATTGTGGCCTTCCATCACAGTGAGGAGAGGACTGGAGGAGACTCACTGTGATGGATGTTTCTTTGATGGATGTTTTTTTTTTGTTGTGTTTTTGGGGTTGTGTAATTTTAATGCCTACTAGAAAAGAGGGCCCGTTGGGCCCGTCCCCACACCCCCCATTCTCTCCTCCCCCAGCCCCACTCTTACTCTCCAAGTGTGCCCGTTGGGCCCGTCCTCCTGATCTGTGTATGTCAAGTGAGCACTATAGCCTTCTTTTTTTTTTTTTTTTCCTAATCAGATGTCTTTTTTTTTTTTCCTAATCAGATGTGCAGCACTTTGGTCAACGTGGGTTGTTTTTAAATGTGCTATACAAATAAAACTGGCTTGACTTGACTTGACTTGACTTGCAATAACAAAAAAGACTTCTTGGAAGCTTTTCGAAACAATGTAGCCGTCACAAGCTGAAAACTAAATCCTTGCTGAAAACTAAATCCTTTTCTGGAAACTTTTGGAAACAAATGTAGCCCCTTCAAGAAAAGGGTTAGAAATGAAAATTTAAACTTTAATATCTCTCTAGCTTTAAAAAGGTAGCTTCAATTTGAACGAAAGTACTTACAATAGTTGCCCAGGTTAATGGTGAATACGGCGGTACAAAAATCGTAGCGCTTTGGTGTACCGTCTTGGAGGAGTAGGGTTTGTAAGTTAAACTTCGGAATCTTCCGTACATACACACATACATACATACATACGAACGCAGAGTTTTAGTATTATATACTAGAAAAGAGGGCCCGTTGGGCCCGTCCCCACACCCCCCATTCTCTCCTCCCCCAGCCCCACTCTTACTCTCCAAGTGTGCCCGTTGGGCCCGTCCTCCTGATCTGTGTATGTCAAGTGACCACTATAGCCTTCTTTTTTTTTTTTTTTTCCTAATCAGATGTTTTGGTTTTTTTTCCTAATCAGATGTGCAGCACTTTGGTCAACGTGGGATGTTTTTAAATGTGCTATACAAATAAAACTGACTTGACTTGACTTGAATTGACTTGCAATAACAAAAAAGACTTCTTGGAAGCTTTTCGAAACAATGTAGCCGTCACAAGCTGAAAACTAAATCCTTTTCTGGAAACTTTTGGAAACAAATGTAGCCCCTTGAAGAAAAGGGTTAGAAATGAAAATTTAAACTTTAATATCTCTCTAGCTTTAAAAAGGTAGCTTCAATTTGAACGAAAGTACTTACAATAGTTGCCCAGGTTAATGGTGAATACGGCAGTACAAAAATCGCAGCGCTTTGGTGTACCGTCTTGGAGGAGTAGGGTTTGTAAGTTAAACTTCGGAATCTTCCGTACATACACACATACATACGAACGCAGAGTTTTAGTATTATACTAGAAAAGAGGGCCCGTTGGGCCCGTCCCCACACCCCCCATTCTCACTCCCCCAGCCCCACTCTTACTCTCCAAGTGTGCCCGTTGGGCCCGGAAAAGAGGGCCCGTTGGGCCCGTCCCCACACCCCCCATTCTCTCCTCCCCCAGCCCCACTCTTACTCTCCAAGTGTGCCCGTTGGGCCCGTCCTCCTGATCTGTGTATGTCAAGTGACCACTATAGCCTTCATTCTTTTTTTTTTTCCCTAATCAGATGTTTGTTTGTTTTTTCCTAATCAGATGTGCAGTACTTTGGTCAACGTGGGTTGTTTTTAAATGTGCTATACAAATAAAACTGACTTGACTTGACTTGACTTGCAATAACAAAAAAGACTTCTTGGAAGCTTTTCGAAACAATGTAGCCGTCACAAGCTGAAAACTAAATCCTTGCTGAAAACTAAATCCTTTTCTGGAAACTTTTGGAAACAAATGTAGCCCCTTGAAGAAAAGGGTTAGAAATGAAAAATTTAAACTTTAATATCTCTCTAGCTTTAAAAAGGTAGCTTCAATTTGAACGAAAGTACTTACAATAGTTGCCCAGGTTAATGGTGAATACGGCGGTACAAAAATCGTAGCGCTTTGGTGTACCGTCTAGGAGGAGTAGGGTTTGTAAGTAATCTTCCGTACATACACATATACATACATACATACGGAATGTTGGACCGCAGAGTTTTAGTATTATACTAGAAAAGAGGGCCCGTTGGGCCCGTCCCCACACCCCCCATTCTCTCCTCCCCCAGCCCCACCCTTACTCTCCAAGTGTGCCCGTTGGGGAGGGCCCGTTGGGCCCGTCCCCACACCCCCCATTCTCTCCTCCCCCAGCCCCACTCTTACTCTCCAAGTGTGCCCGTTGGGGAGGGCCCGTTGGGCCCGTCCCCACACCCCCCATTCTCTCCTCCCCCAGCCCCACTCTTACTCTCCAAGATGTTTTTTTTTTTTTTCCTAATCAGATGTGCAGTACTTTGGTCAACGTGGGTTGCTTGACTTGACTTGACTTGACTTGCAATAACAAAAAAGACTTCTTGGAAGCTTTTCGAAACAATGTAGCCGTCACAAGCTGAAAACTAAATCCTTGCTGAAAACTAAATCCTTTTCTGGAAACTTTTGGAAACAAATGTAGCCCCTTGAAGAAAAGGGTTAGAAATGAAAAATTTAAACTTTAATATCTCTCTAGCTTTAAAAAGGTAGCTTCAATTTGAACGAAAGTACTTACAATAGTTGCCCAGGTTAATGGTGAATACGGCGGTACAAAAATCGTAGCGCTTTGGTGTACCGTCTAGGAGGAGTAGGGTTTGTAAGTAATCTTCCGTACATACACATATACATACATACATACGGAATGTTGGACCGCAGAGTTTTAGTATTATACTAGAAAAGAGGGCCCGTTGGGCCCGTCCCCACACCCCCCATTCTCACTCCCCCAGCCCCACTCTTACTCTCCAAGTGTGCCCGTTGGGCCCGGAAAAGAGGGCCCGTTGGGCCCGTCCCCACACCCCCCATTCTCTCCTCCCCCAGCCCCACTCTTACTCTCCAAGTGTGCCCGTTGGGCCCGTCCTCCTGATCTGTGTATGTCAAGTGACCACTATAGCCTTCATTCTTTTTTTTTTTCCCTAATCAGATGTTTGTTTGTTTTTTCCTAATCAGATGTGCAGTACTTTGGTCAACGTGGGTTGTTTTTAAATGTGCTATACAAATAAAACTGACTTGACTTGACTTGACTTGCAATAACAAAAAAGACTTCTTGGAAGCTTTTCGAAACAATGTAGCCGTCACAAGCTGAAAACTAAATCCTTGCTGAAAACTAAATCCTTTTCTGGAAACTTTTGGAAACAAATGTAGCCCCTTGAAGAAAAGGGTTAGAAATGAAAAATTTAAACTTTAATATCTCTCTAGCTTTAAAAAGGTAGCTTCAATTTGAACGAAAGTACTTACAATAGTTGCCCAGGTTAATGGTGAATACGGCGGTACAAAAATCGTAGCGCTTTGGTGTACCGTCTAGGAGGAGTAGGGTTTGTAAGTAATCTTCCGTACATACACATATACATACATACATACGGAATGTTGGACCGCAGAGTTTTAGTATTATATAGATAGATAGAAGATAGATATAGATAGATAGATATTATATAGATATAGATAGATAATATATAGAAGATATAGATTTAATGCTTTTATTGTTCGACTGTGGGTGACTGAATTTCGTCCAATTTGGATGACAAATAAAGCTATCTTGAATCTTGAATCTTATTTCTGATTACCCTCTTGATTTTAATGTATGTATAAAATGCCTTGGAATTTTCTTTAATCTGACTCATCAATGCCATTTTATGGCCGCTTTTGGCCCTTCTAATTGACAACTTTTTTTCCCTACTTGCTGCATATATTCCTCAAAGGCTCTGTCTTCCTCCTCTTAAGCCCTACATGCACTTTCTTTTTCTGTTGGATGAAATTTACAATCTCTTTGGTCATCCAGTTCTTTTACCTTGTCATCCCTTGTCTTTACTGAAACATGCGTATCATGAACTTTGATCAGGCAGCATCTCTGGATAGAAGGAATGGGTGACGTCACTTCAGCCGAGTTACTCCAGCATGTTGTGTCTATAGAAACGTAGTAACATAGAAAAATAGGTGCAGAAGTAGGCCATTCGCCCCTACGAGCCATCACCATCATTCAATATGATCATGGATGATCATTCTAAAATCAGTACCCGTTCCTGGTTTTTCCCCATCTCTCTAGATTCCTTTAGCCCTCAGAGCTAAATCTAACTCTCTCTTGAAAACATCCAGTGAATTGGCCTCCACTGCCTTCTGTGGCAGAGAATTCCAGATTCACAACTCTCTGGATGACAAAGTTTTTCCTCATCTCAATCCTAAATGGCCTACCCCTTATACTTAAACTGTGACCCTTGATTCTGGACTCCCCCAACATCGGGGAAATGTTTCCCCCATCTAGCCTATCCAATCCCTTAATAATTTTATATGTTTCTATAAGATCCCCTCTCCTCCTTCTAAATTCCACTGAACATAAGCCCAGTCGATCCATTCTTTCATCATATGTCAGTCCTGCCATCCCAGGAATTAACCTCGTGAACCTATAAGATGGTTGAGATTAATTATCAATATGGTGTGGACGGGTTTGGTGTTATTGAGAATAAGAAGGTGCAGGCTCTAAAGGTGGTTAGATCTACATGAGAGAGAAATCAAGAGATTAGTGAAGGAGAGACAGTTGAGAAAGCAGTGGAGAAAGGCTACAGTTGAGAGGGAATTAATGTTTTGCAAGAAGAGTTAAGAAATTGGTTAGCAATATTAAGGAGGGCAGAACATCTTAAGAGGAAGGGAAAGAACCTGTCAGTAGGCATCAGGACTGAGAATGTAGAGGTTCATTTTGGCCGTGAGGGAGAGAAAGGTAGATAGTTCGTTATGAGTTAGGTCAGTTACATGGAGCTAATGATTGGGAGATGCAGGTAGATTTGGGAGGAAAGCTTGTAGTTCCGCAGGAAATAATTAGTACTAGCTTGAGACCTGATATAATGTTATGGTCAGTGAATCAGCGGATAGTATATTTTATAAAACTGAGTGGACAACTTAGTGGATGAGGCTTAAGAAAGGAAAAAGCTTAGATTTGTAGAGTTGGCAGCAGAAGTTGAGCAGCGAGGTGGAGAGCAAGAGTACGTGTGGCAGAGGTGGGTTTTAGAGGTGTCAAAGCGAGATCGACCACGTTGCTATTTGGAGAGCTAGGAATTTGTGGACAGAGTTTGCGTCAGGCCGCAAAGCAGATGTCAGAGGCAGCAGGGCAAGGCAATAGGTAATCTTGGTGGAGAAGAAATAGTGTCAGTTGGGGACAGAAAGAAAACGTGTGACATGCAGTATTTGTATTTCTTTGTAATTATAATCTGTGTAATTGTATCCCGGTTTTATGCAAGGGTGATATTTGTGGTGTTACAAGTTTAATGATGGGCTAGGATTTGTGGAAGATAGAATGCAGGTGTTTAACATTTGTTAGAGTGAGTTAATTGGCTGCAGCGTCCTTTAATTAGTAGTATAGATGGTAAGAGCAGGTATTGAGGGGGTTTGGACAGGTATGGACGCCAGAACTAACTGTTAAACTGGCCCCGCCCGTCCTGTCGTTGGCCTAACTCAAAACACCAGTGAAGAGAGATGCCCACTTGATAACCTCAATGAGATACTTGCATCTATCTATCTGATCCGTTTTTTAATGAGCTAGTTAACAAACGGAGTTATTATTGTCCTTAGCATAAGCGGTATATTAGTTAATGTTTTGGTTTTCTTAGTTGAGCGCTTATCCTGGAGTTATAGCACATACTTTGTGCTTTAATTCATTTACATTGGTGTGGGGTGCTCTTGTTGATCAGTCCTGACGCCAACCCTGTCAGGACAACGAGCCTTCGCGGTCCGGTTGAAAAACTCTAAACCTAGAACAACTGGCACCAAATTTGGCGGCTTTGTATGGTAACTCAGTGCACTATTATTATGCACTTGTACTGTATCTGAGATGGTCAGCGGATGGAGGGAATGGGTTGACAACGTTTTGAGGTCGAGGATCCTTTTTCCAAATGTTTGTTTCGTTCTCGATGCGTATGACAATCAAACTCTCTTGAGGTCACCAACTCGATGGGTTACAAACAGAACACAAACGATGAGGTGGGGACGATTAGAGAGGGAGAAAAAAGAATTTGACAGAATTATGCAGATTTCTCAAATGTATTTGCCGAAACTCTTTCTGACCAGTTTCCAAATGACAAGCCTTGCCTTGCCTCTCCCCTCTCGCCTGTCTCCCGTTCTGGATCGACCTTCGACTCACTTTCTGTTCGCTGGAGCGTCTCCTGCATTCATGCAAAACCACAACAGTTTCGTTTCTCTTCTCTCGCACTCTCGTTTTCGCCCTCAATGTATTCTCTATGCAGCGTCTCATGTTCCCCATCAGAGGAAAATGTCAATGAACCTGTTGCGAGATGAGGGAAGAGGGAAGGGTTGTGAGCGAGCAGCCTATCGGGGCCGAGATGAGCAGGATCGCAGTTTCGGTTTCGTTTCTAGTTATTTTGTTTTGGCTCGACTAAGGAAGGAGGAAAGAGGGAGAAGGGGGGGTAGGTGGAGAGGAGAGTAGTCCGATCAGGGATGGAGAAGGCAAAGACAATGTATTCAGACCGCGTTCGGGATTACTGCACTCAGGCCCTGTGCTCCAGCCGCGGCTCGCTGGACTACAGCAGTTTGCGCAGGGAGATCTCCGTCTATTTCAAGGTGGCGGATGGGGAACTAAGGAAGGTGTTGGCTGACGGGCAGTTGTTCACCAAAGTGCCGCCCGATGATGAGGGCCGACAACTCAGCGACGGCACACTGCTGATCGCAACCACTCCGGCCAGGCTGTGCAAGGATTACCTGAAGAAGGACTGCAGCAGCGATGCCTGCGACCAACTCCACCTCTGCAAGTTCTTCCTCTTCGACAATTGCAAGTACGCCAAGGGAAGGTAAACAAAAAAAAGTCGGTGTGTATGTGATGGAGGCAGGATTAACGGGGCCGTGTAAAGTGAAAGCAGAACAGGTGATCAAAAAGCTGGTCGGAGGGGAGGTATGTTAAAGGAGGGTTTGAGGACGGGGATTACTGAGAACAGGGCTGGTGACAGATGGGGAGAAAGCGGAGATCACACTGCCGCGGAGCTGAAGAGTTTACTGAGAAGCAACGCAGCGGGAGGGGTGTGAACCTGGGAACAGCAATGGGAGGCAAAGTGTTGCTCTTGTCGGGCAGCAGGGTAAGGAGCAGAAAATGACAAAAAGTGCTGGAGTAACAGCAAGTCAGGTGGCATCTCCGGAGAACATAGATAGGTGACATTTCGGGTCGAGACCCTTCTTCAAGAGCTGGCCAAGATTACAACACCTCCCCGACATAAAGTTAAACAATAGTGTTTTGATCTTTATAACCTTTGTTGCCAATATCGTACATGCAGAGCAGGGAAGGTGAGTCATCCTCCTTGGAACAATGGAAAGCAAACCCAACAAAAATCCGAAAATTGCAGATACTGGACATTTCCAAATGAAAATAGAAAGTGCTGGATCCACCCAACAAATTAGGGTAGCATCTGTGGAAAGAGGAACAGCGTCATTGTTTCAGATTCAAACAAAACCTGCATTAGAACTTGTAAAGAGAGAAAATAAACTGGCACAGAGAGAGGGGGAAAGGATAAGGGCGGATGGGACAAAGAGAACACTCTAACTGACGATAGTGGTTGGAGTTGCCATGGGGTGAGTTGTAAACAAAGTCATCCAGTTGGTGGGTTAATGGGAGCAGTTAGCATTTGAACAAATGAGCATAACATGTGGGACATGTCCAGTGGGTCAGGTTCTATCAATGGAGGGAAAAAACTAAATGTATCAACGATGGATGATGTACTGCAGAAATGGCCGGTTATCACCCAGATAAAGTCAGTTACCTGAAGATGTGGGATTTGATGTTGAGTGTGGAAGGCTACAGTTGGCCCAAGATGAGGTCTGGGAATGATGAAGGGAATGGTCCCTTTAAAATGGTGGAGCTCGCGGTCACTGGTTAGAGACCGACTTCGGGAGCTCCAAGCCGCAGGGGGGTTTGATCACCCCAACTGCAGATGGTTCGACTGCCCCGACCGCGGGAGAATAAAGAGGAAGAAGTTTGGACTTTATTGCCTTCCATCACAGTGAGAAATGTGGGGAATCTGCTGTGGTGGATGTTTATGATAGCTTTTATGTCGTTGTGTGTCTTGTTGCTTTTTTTAGTATGGCTGTATGGTAATTCACATATCACTATCTTAATTGGTACATGTGACAATAAAAGACCTTTGAAACCTTTGAAAGGGGAGGGGATGGGGAGAAGAAGAGTGTCAGTTGGTGAAAAGTGGTTGAAGTTAGTGGAAATAAAAGGCAAGCACTACCTTGAAGGAATGTTGGCCTTCATAACAAGAGGAGTTGAGTATAGGAGCAAAGAGGTCCTTCTGCAGTTGTACAGGGCCCTAGTGAGACCACACCTGGGGTACTGTGTGCAGTTTTGGTCTCCAAATTTGAGGAAGGATATTCTTGCTATTGAGGGCGTGCAGCATAGGTTTACTAGGTTAATTCCCGGAATGGCGGGACTGTCGTATGTTGAAAGACTGGATCAACTAGGCTTGTATACACTGGAATTTAGAAGGATGAGGGGGGATCTTATCGAAACATATAAGATTATTAAGGGGTTGGACACGTTAGAGGCAGGAAACATGTTCCCAATGTTGGGGGAGTCCAGAACCAGGGGCCACAGTTTAAGAATAAGGGGTAGGCCATTTAGAACGGAGATGAGGAAAAACCTTTTGAGTCAGAGAGTTGTAAATCTGTTAAATTCTCTGCCTCAGAAGGCAGTGGAGGCCAATTCTCTGAATGCATTCAAGAGAGAGCTAGATAGAGCTCTTAAGGATAGTGGAGTCAGGGGGTATGGAGAGAAGGCAGGAATGGGGTACTGATTGAGAATGATCAGCCATGATCACATTGAATGGTGGTGCTGGCTCGAAGGGCCGAATGGCCTACTCCTGCACCTATTGTCTATTTTCTATTGTGATTTGATGTAACAGGACAGTATGCTGTGTATAAGCATCTATGGCCTGGATGCAGCTGGAGAGAGAGCACACACTTCTTGCTAGCCCTCGGAACCCTCGTGCATCAGCTGGGCACCGCAGTGGTTGGAGTACATCCTGGACAACATTTTAATTTAAGTTCAACAAAACCTTTCAAACAAAAAAAAACAAACACATAAAAAAGCAGATGAGCCAGAGGGACTGTAGATGCTGTAATCTGGAGCAATGAAGTTTGACAGCATATAACAGTATAACAGAGCTTTATTTGTCATTCGGTACCGATGGAAGGCCCCGCGACCGAGCCTTGCGCAGCTAAGTCCCGTGGCCGAGCCGCACCGGGCGATGTTAAGCCCCGCGGCCGAGCCGCACCGGGCGATGTTAAGTCCAGCAGCCGAGCTGCACCGGGCACTGTTAAGTCCAGCGGCCGAGCCGCACTGGGCGATGAAAAGTCCCGCGGCCCGAGCCGCACCGGGCGATGTAAAGCCCAGCGGCCGACCTAAAAGAGAAAAGTTTCCCCCACCCACCCCCCCACCCACAGCACCACCCCCCACACATACACAACCAAAAAAATACAAAAACCATCCCAACACCGACACACAACAACAAAAAAAAAGGAAAAAAGACGAACAGACTGCTAGCGAGCCGCAGCCGTTAGGCGCCGCCACTTCCGCTGGAGTCTGGTTGGGCAGGAGTAGGGATGGAAGTGGGAGGCAGAGACCAGGTTGAGTCCAGCTCTCCCTGCCACCTCTTGCATTCCAGTGCACTGGAATTAACATACCAGACCACGATGTAACCAGTCAGGACACTTTCTACACTCCATCTGAAGACATTCCAGGCTGACATTCCATTAGTTTTCCAGATATACAACTCGATTGGGAACACTGTTTTTCAGATGCGCTATTAAAATGAGACCCCATCTACCAAAAATGAATATAGAAATTGAATGGGCAGACTTTCTAGGCTAAATTGCTGAGGCGTGCACATGTTAAAGTTCTTGACCTTGTAACAAATAGACAACCACACTAATCAATTTAAAACACAAAAAGCTTACCCACTAACGCCCAGGCAGGAAGTGGCAGAGCTGGCAACAAGTACTTTGCTATACTTGCCAGATCTGAGCACCCATTTCAGCAATAGCAGGATACAGCTTCTTTCTATTATGGAGGTGACATGCAGAATCCACAAACAGATGGCTTTACCATATATGGAATAAACCTGCTCCAAGTTAGCTATCTGAGCTAAACTTTCTGCACAAGTGCCAGTGTTCAAGGTACACAATAGAGGCAATCAGCACATTGGGGTTACCAGACATGAAGGCAGTTTCGACCATTAACAACTTCCATGTGACTGACCATAAACACAATAGTTATGTATCTCTGCAACCAAATTAGCTGTCTAGGCTTGACTTCTGCAGTACACACATTTTTTTAGCCACATTTTCTTTAGTCAAGCATCCCATCAACCTCTGCAAGGCAAGGCTAGGTAGCCAACTTTATCACACATCTCTCTGGCAATCTAAAAGGAATCCATCAGCAGAGCTCAGTTGTTTTAGGATCCACAATCAATGTAGAGAAGTCCAGGACTTCTGACTACTGATGTTGGACCAGAGCCAGAACATGATCATGCGCTTATTTGTTGGCATTTCCTGTGGGCAGACTGGCCGCTACATTTACATCATAGTACTTAAGAACAATACACCATTGCCAATTAATTTTGAATGGCATGTGGTTGTAAAACTTGATATGCCACTTGTCAAACGGTGATGTGTCAACAGGTTTAATTAGGTCCCAAGTTCATTTCCCAGCCTTAGTAGAGTTAAACACAGTATTTATTATGTTATTTTTTAAACGGTAATGCAGAAAAAAATCTGGGACCCGATGGATTCCATCTCAAGATATCAATAATTCATACCAGTAAATTATGTGCATTATTTACTTTTGCAGACATTGGATTTTTCTCTGTACCTAACGCTAAAATGCTGTAAACTATATTTTGTACTCTGGTGTTTTCCATTTTGCACTATCTGTTTTACTTGATAGTACTTGTGAATAGTGTGGTCTGATTTAATTAGTTAGCATGCAAACAAATGCTTTTCACTATCTTAGCACACACATAGTAAAAAAAAACAGCACAAGGACTTTGCAATTTCTAGATTTGTTTCCCTTGTCTGGGGAAGATCACTGTGACGTCATTGTAAGTGTTTCTCCATTAATGGGAACTATAGACCAGTGACCCTGTGGTAGGCAAGTAACTGGAGAGGATTTTGAGGGATATGTAAGGAATATGAGGAAGCTGTGGCGGCATAGAAATGAAGCTTCCACGAGGCGCCACGGAGCCGTACAAGATGAGTACAAAGGCCTGGCAGCCACTGAGAATGAAGACCCGGCAGGCTGCTCGCAACCACGTGCGGTGCCTGGCCTGGTTCTCCGCTGCAAAGAAAGGCCCGACAGCCCTCTGCCTACAGGGGGAAGCTCAGAAGCCTCGAAGACCAGAGAGTCGAGGAGGAAGCCTCTGGCAATGACAAACACAAGGAATGGGTCAGTAAGAGAGGCAGGAGGATTGCCTCCAGCACCTTCAGGTCGGCTGCAGGAGGCGCCCCCAGAACAGAAAGGTGAGCAGGCGAGGAGAGGGACGTCGGGTCACGGGCCTGCAGCAGCAGCCTGGGGTTTACCTGGGCTTACCTAGATCAGGTGAGCATCAGTAATTCCAGCCTGTGGACTGGATTTTGGTATTTTTCTATGTAAATGGCGCCAACATATGCCGACTGCGCATTTGTGGGTTGTGCAAAATAATTTCACTGTGCTATGCATTTGTGACAATAAAGAACCGCTGAACCATATATGCATTTGGATAGACAGGGATTGATTAGGGATAGTCAGCATCATTTTGTACATGGGAGAATCGTGTCTTACAAATCTGGTTGTGATTTTTGAAGAGGTATTCAAAACGGTTTACAAATGCAAAGTTGTAGACATTGTCTACAGAGACATCAGCAAAGCACAAGGTTCTGCATGGTAGGCTGCTCTGCAAGGCTAGATCGCATAGGATCCAGGGAGAGCTAGCTGAATGGATAGAGAATTGGCTTCATGGAAGGAAACAGAGGATGATGGTGGAAGGTTGTTTATCGGACTGGTTACCTGTGACTAGTGGAGTGCCCCGGGGATTGTTGCTGGATCCATTGCTGTTTGTGGTTTATATCAACAATTTGGATGAGATTGTTCATCAAGACATGATTAGTAAGTTTGGAGATGACACTAAAGTGGGTGGTATGAAAGTATGGTAGATAATGAAGATGGTTATCAAACATTATAGGAGGATCTTGATCAACTGGGTACGTCTGCTGAAGAATGGCTAAAGGAGTGTAATGGAGATAAGTGTGAGGTATTGCACTTTGGGAAGTCAAACCAGGGCAGGACCCTGGACAGTGAATGGTAGGGCCCCAAGAAGTGATGTAGAGCAGAGAAAATTAGTACAGGTAACAGTTCCCTGAAAATGACATTGCAAGTAGATAGGGTGATAAAGAATACGTGGTAAATTGGCTTTCAGGGTATTGAGTATGTTGGGATGTGATATTATAGTTTACCAGATGTTGGTGAGGCTGCATTTGCAGTCTTGTGTTCAGTTTTGGTCATCCTGGTACAAGAGGAATGTCATTCAGCTTGAAAGAGTGCAGAGAAGTTTTACGAGGATTTTGCCAGGACTTGCAGGCCTGAGATATAGAGAGAAAGTTGAGTAGTCTAGCACTTTATTCTTTGGAGAGCAAGACGCTGAGGGATGATCTTATAAAGGTGTATGAGATCATGAGGGGAATAGATAGGATGAGTACTTTTACCAGAGCAGGGAATTCAAGAACCTGAGGACATAAGTTTAATGTGAGAGGAGATAGATATAATAGGAACCTGAGTGGCAATATTTTCACACACAGAGTGGTGGGTATATGAAATGGGCTGCCAGAGGTGTTGGTTTATGTTCATCAGTTACTGAAGCAGAATTAGGCCATTCGGCCCATCAAGTCTACTCTGCCATTCAATCATGGCTGGTTGATCTTTCCCTTTCAGCCCCATTCTCCTGGCCTCTTCCCATAACCCTTGATACTAGTACTAATCAATAATCTGTCACTCTCTGCCTTAAAAATATCAATTGGCTTGGCCTCCACAGCCTTCTGTGGCAATGAATTTCACAGATTCTCCACCCTCTGACTAAAGAAATTCCTCCTCATCTCCTTTCTAAAGATACATCCTTTTATTCAGATGCTATGACCTCTGATTCTACACTCTCCCACTAGTGGAAAGATTCTCTTCACATCAACTCTATTCAGGCCTTTCACTATTAAGTTTCAATGAGGTCCCCCCCTCATCTTCCTAAACTCCAACGAGTACATGCCCAGTGCCGTCAAACGCTCATATGTTAAACCAATCATTCCTGGGATCATTCTTGTTAACCTCCTCTGGACCCTCTCCAATGCCAGCACATCCTTCCTTAGATATGGGGCCCAAAACTGCTTACAATACTCTCTTCTTTGGATCGTTCACCTTGTCGTGGTGAAGAGGCTTGCGTGCCCCCATGATTCCGAGAGCGATGCCGTCGGAAACACTAGCTTCTGGTAGGGCCACCCATGGCGGTAAGGTCGAGGATGAGGGTCCAGACTAAGAACGATCCAACCGACAAGACCTCAATGGTGGACCAGGCGTACGAAGTTATCTTGAACAACGGCTGTGAAGGCGGATGAAGGCTGCAACAGATCTAACGGCTCCAATCGTCTTGGTTCCCTTGCTATTGGAATTAGTTGATTGATTTGTAAGGACCGTGTGCTTCTTGGAATGCAACATCAAGTACACGTTAAACAAGCACACGCACAGACGGCTTTGTTCTGTGAGCAGCACAAAACTTCACTCAAGACTCGGCGATCGGGGAAGGGCGACGGGACCAGGCTACGTGATGGCTGGAAGCTCCTAGTCAAGAACCAGCACGGAAGCAGTGAATACTTGATTCTATCGCTCAACTTTGGACAGAAGCAGGAAAGATGTTCGGCAGCAGTATTCATGTCTGAGCAGCCCTATTTATGATCCACTCTGCTCACCCTGAACTGGGAAGGGGCTAGAAAAGGTGCCCTAAAAATAGTCTGCTTTGCCTCGTCCTGTCTGGAAAGCCGTGTTCAGAGGGATTCACCATCATGCGGTCAAAAACCATCAAGAAACTAAACTATGGAACTTGGAATATACAAACTCTGATGGACAACCCAAACTCAGACAGACCAGAGATCCTTTTTTCTTTTTTTTTAACCCTCTTACTCTCTCTCTCCCCAAGTTTATAGTTTATAGTTTTATATTTTTATTTTTACTTTCTCTCTTCAAAAATTTAAAAATTGAAGCTATGTAAGAACTTTGTAACAAATGTGTTTTTTCTTATTTCGATTTGTACATATGCTTTTCAAAAAAAAAAAAAAAAAAAAAAAAAAAAAAAAGACCAGAGAGAAGAACCGCTGTTGCTCGGGAACTCAAATTCAGCTTTGACATCGTTGCTCTGAGTCACACCCGCAGAGCTGGAGAAGGGCAACTAAAGGAAGAACAAGGTCAATACACGATCTGACTGTGGAAACTATCGTGGAATTTCCCTGTTAGCAACAGCAGGCAAGGTCCTCGCCTGCATCATGAACAACCGACTCAAGCCTTTAGCCGAGAAGATCCTTCCGGAGATACAAGCCAGTTTTAGACCATCACGTGGAACAGCCGACATGATCTTCACAATGCGTTAACTACAAGAAAAATGTCATGAGCAACTTCAACCTTTGTACATGGCATTCATCGACCTCACTAAGGCCTTTGACTCAGTATCAAGGGAACTTTTATGGGATGTCCTTTCCACCTACGGATGTCCTGAAAAATACATTTGAATCTTGAGACTCCTCCACGATGACATGCTTGCCACAGTCATGGCCAGCAACAGGGTGAGCCATTCCAAGTCAGATCAGGAGTGAAACAGGGATGCGTGATTGCCCCAACACTGTTCACCATCTTCATTCCAACAACCATCTACATCATCAAGGACGACCTATCTCCAGGGATCGAAATCGTCTACAGAACGGATGGCAGACTTTTCAATCTTGCCTGTCTCAAGTCCAAGACTAAGACATCTACGAGCTCCCTCATCGAGTTCCAATACGCAGATGACAACTGTGTTGCAGCTCTCTTTGAAAATCATCTGCAAAGATCCTGACTGCCTTCAACAGTGCATACACGAAACTTGGACTTACCATCAACTCCAAGGAGACTCAGGTTATCTACCAATCATCACCAACTGAGACAAATCGGAAAGAACCGTCAATTCAACTGGGTGAAACAACCCTGGAAAATGTGGATCACTTTCCGTACCTTGGAAGTCACCTCTCCTCCAATGTCGACCTTGATGACAAGATCCAACATCGTCTTAAGTGTGCTGGAACAGCTTTTGATTGTCTTCGAACAAGAGTCTTTCAAAATCGTGACTTCCAAACAGACACCAAAATGCTAGTGTACAAAGCAGTGGTGATTCCAACGCTCCTGTATGCATCAAAAACCTGGACAACATACCGATGCGATCTGAAAACACTTGAAAAGTTCCATCAACGATGTCTTCAAAGCAGCTTAAATATCAGCTGGGAAGACGGAAGAACCAACGTCAGTGTGCTGAATGAAGCAAAAACATCAAGCATCGAAGCCTTGGTCATCAAGAACCAACTAAGATGGAGCGGTCATGTTGTTCGGATGGAAGACGAGCGTCTACCAAAGCAAGCCATCTACTCCCAGCTTAAAGAAGGCAAACGTAAAAGAGGCGGACAAAAGAAGAGATTCAAAGACGCCTTAAAAGCCAGCATGAAGAAATGTGAAATCGACAACGACAATTGGGAAACCAATGGCAAGGACAGGAAACTCTGGCGAACCATCATTCAAAAAGGAACAGCGACCTTCGAAGCTTGCAGATGCGCAGAATTAGAAGAGAAGAGAAGTAAACGGAAAGAGAGGCAGCAACAATCAAAGCCTGATATGACATCTGGAATTACCTGCCCTGAATGCCGAAGAACCTTCAAAGCCAGGATTGGACTCTGAGACTTCAAAGCCACCTGAGAGTTCATAAAAACAATGGAACGTAGACCATCCTCCTCGACCTCGAGGGATAACCACGACGACAACACTAAATGCGGTCTGAGCAGTGCCTTATAAAGCCTCAGCATTGCATCCCTGTTTTTATATTCTGGTCTTCTCAAAATAAATGCTAGCATTGCATTTTCCTTCCTTATTACCAATTTGACTTGCAAATTAACTTTTTGGGAAAACTACCAGCACTCTTTGCACCTTTGCACCTCCAATTTCTGAATTCCCTCCCCATTTATAAAATAGTTGTGAAAATAGCCTTTATTCCTACTGCCAAAATGCATGACTCCACACTTTGCTACGCGGTATTCCATCTACCGCTTCTCAGCCCACTCTCCCAACCTGTCCAAGTCCTTCCGCAGAGTTCCTGGTTTCTCTACACTACTTACCCCTCTACCCCTACACTTGTCTCATCTGCAAACTTGGGAACAAAACCTCCAGATGTAATTTGTACCCTACATCCAGGCTACTGTTCGGGGGCCTGTAAATAACTCCCGTTGGGGTCTTTACCCTTGCAGTTTCAGGTAGCTGAGGCAGTTATAATAACAACATTAAAAAAAACTTTTGGACAAGTCCATAGGTAAGAAAGATGTAGAGAGATATGGGCCAAACATGGACAGGTAGTATTAGAATAAAAGGGCATCTTGGTAGGCATGGACAAGTTGAGCTGAAGGACCTATATCTGTGGTGTGTGACTCTTGAAAAACAGAGGAAAGGAAACCAGAGAAACAGTCTTGACAGTTTGATGCCAGTTACAGGGAAGTTAATGAAATATATCATAGAGAGTTTGACTAAGCAGTTGGGCAAGAATCAACTGAGATTGATTGAGAGAAAGGCAGCAAGGATGAGTTAAGGGTGTGTCATATGAATATCATACAACCAACTCATGACTAATCCAGTTAAAGTTTTCTGAGATTATTGCTGAATGGCATTGATTTAAGAAGTCATTTATTGGACTTCCAAAAAACACTTGATTATATTTCACACAAATAGTTATTAATAAAAATAAACATGGATTTGAAGATCCTTGCAACATGCATTGTTAGTTGGTTAGGACATTGGAAAAGCAGAACAGTGATGAAAGAGGTGCATTCTAATTTGCAGGCCATCACGAGTGATGTAACGGAGGGCTCTCTTCACAACTGATGCTGATGGAGACAGTTGTATCAGTCATTGTGTTTGGAGGAAGAGCAACCTCTATAAGATCACCCCTCATCCTCCTGCGCTCCAAGGAATAGAGTCTCAGCTTGCCTAACCTCTCACCATAGTTTTGGCCTTTGAGTCGTGGCAATATCTTAAGGAAGGGTGAAAAAAAATGGGTGTAACTTCACAGACAGCATAAATTATTTCATTCATCTTTGGAAACATACCTCAGGAATGATGCATTGGCCTTGAAGGAGTTGCAGCATATTTTTGTTGAAATTATACCAAGGCTCGCAGTCAAACTGTGATAGATTGACTGTCAAACTCCAATAGTTAGGGAGGCACAATGGTGCAGCATGTAGCAGCAGAGTCCAGGGTTCGATCATGACCTCGGGTGCTGTCTGTATGGAGTTCGCATATTCTCCCTTTGATCGCGTGGGTTTCCTCAGGTTACTCTGATTTCCTCCCAGATTCCTAAAGAAGAGCGGGATGAGTGAACCAAGGAATTGAGAAGGGAGTGGTCTCTCGGAAGGCAGAAAGGGAGGGAGATGAGAAGATGTGATTAGTGGTGGGATCATATTGGAGGTGGCGGACATTTACCACATATATCATTGTTGAGTTGTTTGCAAGTTCATGCCCTCATGTGAAAAACTGGTGGCTGCTCAGTTAAGGAAGTTCCCTTTAGAAAATAAATATCTTTTTTGCGGCAGTAGCCTTCCCAGGGACCAGAGAGGAGAGGGACAGTTTGCAGGTGAACTATATGAGGAGGATAGGTGGTCGGGCTGAGGACAAATTGAGGGGAGGCGGTCGCACTGCTGAGAGCAAAGAGGGACCTGGCTGGGGGGGGGGTGGTGGGGGCGAGGGTGAGGGGGGGGGGGAGGCGCTGATAATAAAAAGGGACCATCGGGACTCTTTATGTACTTTGTATTATATGCAAAAAACAACGAATTTCATGATACCTGGGTGCATGTGACAATAAAGTATAATTGAATCATTGAATCTTTTATCCCTGGAGAACAGCTTAAGAATAAAGATAGACATAAGGCATTACCGACGTTGAAAAAAGATTCACAGCCTTTTCAATGCATTCCTTTTCAGAATGACCTGCAATTCCTCGCATGATATCCATTCTCCCCACAACTCTGCTGTCCTGCGTTTGAACAATCTTCGGCATCTGAATGTGGTGCAATTGCGCCAGATTCTTCTGCAGAACGATCCATCCCTCTTGCCTGAGGTATGAGGTTTGTTACTGCTCGCTTGAATTGATGTATAACGGTTGCTGCTGCAAAGTCCTGTCAACTCCTGACGTGGGGACTAGAGAGATATAGTGACATGTAATATAATAATCTATATACTAAAACTCTTGTTTGTTCCTGAACTACAGCCAAAACGGTACATGATAGTGCGACAATTTTAGGCCCACCTTACTCACCGTCGTCCCTTTGGTGCTAATGAAAGAAGTTTCATTGAAATCGGTGTTATATTTTTAAAGTTATTCACATTTTAAAGTTTAAATCTACCTCCTAGGGAGGGAGGGGGGTGGTGTGGGGGGGGGAGGAGGGAGGATAAGGGGTGATGGAGGGGGTGAAGGGAGGGGGAGAGGGGAGGGGGTGGAGGAGAGGTTTGTGCCCAATGGGTCCACGGTCTAGTGAATATTGAAAGGCTTGGCTTGATCCTAATTCAGTCCCAGGTGTTTCGCTTGTATATTCTCCACAGTGCACTCAGATCCCTCCTTCATCCAGACCGATAAATCTCCGATCTCTACACCCGCACAGTTTATCTTCTTATTCATTCTTTATGTTTGTCCTTTAACTTCAGCTATACAAGCCGGAGGCACTAGAATATCCTCATTCAGCCTCTCTGCCTCTCATAGTGACTAAAATCTCTTTGAGAAAAATAATTTGGTTGCTTATTTCTTCGTCTAGTTCAGTGTCAAATTTTGTTTGATCACACATTTGTGAAAACACATGGGAAATGTAACCATGTTTTATTTATTCATTTTTATGGATCTGGCCAACACCGGCATTTGTTACCCATCCCCAATTGCCCGTGAGAAAGTAGTGGTGAGCTGCTGCCTTGAATTGTTGCAGTCCTTCTGATGAGGGTACTTCCACAGTGGTGTTCAGAAGGGTGTTCCAGGATATAGACCTAGTAACAATGAAGGAACAATAAATATTTCTAAGTCAAGTGGTGTGTGAGGGAATCTCCAGATGGTGGTGATCCCTTGCATCTCCTGCCCCCGTCCTTCGTGGTGTTAGAGGTTACAGGCTTAGGAGGTGGTGTCAGAGTGATAATCCGAGTTCTTTACCTTAGTCTGAATAATCACACGTAATACTGGATGAGCACATCAGATTTATTCCACAGTGGGGTTCTTGCCGTGAGGATCTCCAGACACAATACTAGTGTCTGAAAAGATCTCAACTCAGGAGAGGGGAAGAACAACTTTTCCACGATTGTTTACTTTTTTATACAGAAAGGAAAAAGGGGCGAAACAGATAAAATTAAGGACCCATTACCATTCTAATACAGTTTTTATGGTAACAGAGAAAACAAAATCATTAATACAGGTCACGTGCTCAGAAACCAAACCATTAATATAAGTCACATGCTTTTGGGGAAACGCATCAATTTACCTAGAGTGGATTCAAAACTTTTCCTACTTTCACACGCACCCATATAAGGAGTTGTTACTAAGAAAGAAACTTTCTTTATCTCTATACACGAGCAATCTCGCAGCTGCATGACCTTGCTTTACTGTTTTAATACACAGCACTCACACAGTCAGACAGAGGAGTGGGGGAGTAATTTAAGAACAAGAGCCCCTACTCTTCTGTATACTCCTTATCATTCATAAAGGGACAAACACATTCCGTTCCCAAGGATAACATTTCTGCCACAAGCATCCATCTTACTGCTTTCCACTGAAAATAAGCATTTATTTTATATTAGCTAAAACAACAAAAGAAACCATCTCAACTACACCAAAATATCAATATCTCTAATTGCCTATATCAGCTAATAGCATAGATTCTCAAGAGTAGCCTGGGTACATAATTGGAGTGTATTCTGCAGTGGTGGAGGGAATTTATATTTTGGGTTCTGGAAGGGTTACTGGTCAAGTGGACTTGTTCCTGGATAAGGAAAAGGTCGGGAAAGAAGGAGCAAGGACGACCGTTGGCTGAAAGCGAGCAAAGTAAGTGAGTGTTAATCGCTGGTAGAAAGACAGTTTAAAAAGAGCGCCAAAGGGACGCTAGCCAGCAGTCAATAAAGCACATACCTCCAAGCTTGTCAGCAAGACACGATAGAAGTGAGTGCGTGTATTGGCTGATCAATTAAATTGGAAGTTTGTCAAATTGGTCAATTAGGTAATTTAGAGACTGATTTTAACAAGACTTGCACAAGCGGTGCAGCCCTGTTGAGGGAAGTGCCCTGTGAGTAAAGTACGAGTCTTTGGCTGCGAGTCTTCGGCGAGGAGGCTGAGGTGAGGAGGTTACAATTGTTTTCGAGCCTGATTTTCTTTTTTTTAGACAATAATGGCAGATAAGTTGGTGCAGTGTGTTTCCTGCAGGATATGGGAAGGTAGGGACACCGCTGGAGCTTCTGGGAGCTACACCTGCAAAAACTGTCCAGGTGCAGCTCTTGAATGGACGTGTGGTGGAGTTGGAGAAGCAGCTGGATGACCTCAGGGCCATCCGGGAATGTGAGAGTTTCCTGGACAGGACCTACTGTGAGGCTGTCACACCAAGGGTCCAGGTCGAGCGAAGGTGGGAGACCGTTTCAGGGGTGAGTGAACATGGACTCCAGGAGACCCCAGTGGCTGTGCCTATTGCAAACAGGTACACCATCTTGGGAGCTGTCGGGGCAGAAGACGCTTCCAGTCCGAGCAGCGGACAGGTTGGCGGCTCTAATCCAGGCAAGGAAACTCGACCGGGGAGACCGAAGTCAGGAAGAGCCATAGTAATGGGTGACTCCATTGTCCAAGGTATGGACAGTAGATTCTGTGGTGGCAGGTGGGACGAGGATGGTCTGTTGCCTCCCTGGTGCCAGGGTTCAAGACATTACGGACCGGCTTCAGAACATCCTAGCGAGGGAAGGTGATCAACCGGAAGTAGTTGTGCACGTGGGCACGAACGACGTCGGGAGGAAGAGGAAGGAGATACTGCAACGTGAGTTTAGAGAGTTAGGAAGAAGACTGAGAAGTAGGCCGTCGAGGGTGGTTATCTCTGGACTGTTACCTGTACCTCGTGCTGGTGAGGGCAGGTACAGAGGGATCGGGGATATGAATGTATGGCTGAGGGGCTGGTCCAGGGAGCAGGGATTTAGATTTCTAGACCACAGGGATATCTTCTGGGGTAGGGGTGACCTGTACAAGAGGGACGGGTTACACCTTAACAGCAGGGGAACCAACATTCTGGCAGGCAGGTTTGCTTGTGCTACACGTGTGGCTTTAAACTAAGTAGTGGGGGGGAGGGGTTGACAAGTTGGGAATATGAAGATGGAGTTAAAGGGGAAGCGAATACAGGAGAAAATGCAAAGGACTCTCAAATAAATGGGAAGGGACGTTCTAGAAGGGATAAGATAGTAAGGTCAGGGCCAATTGTGACCGGTGTGAGAGGGGAGGTGAATACCGAAATTAGAGTTGTATTTAAATGCGCGAAGTATAAAAAATAAAGTGGATGAGCTTGAGGTTCAGTTGGACGTTGGCAAGTATGATGTTGTGGGAATCACAGAGACATGGCTACAAGAGGACCAGGGCTGGGAACTGAATATTCAGGGGTACACAACATATAGAAAAGACAGACAGGTGGGCAGAGGGGGTGGGGTCGCTCTGTTGGTGAGGAATGATATTCACTCCCTTGCAAGGGGTGACATAGAATCAGGAGATGTAGAATCAGTATGGGTAGAAATGAGGAATTGTAAGGGTAAAAAGACCCTAATGGGAGTTATCTACAGTCCCCCAAAAACAGTAGCCGCGACATAGTTCCTGCCTTCTCCCCGTACCCCCTGACTCCGCTATCTTTAACAGCTCTATCTAGCTCTCTCTTGAAAGCATCCAGAAAATTAGCCTCCGCTGCCTTCTGAGGCAAATTCCACAGATTTACAACTCTCTGACAGAAAAAGTTTTCCCCTCATCTCCATTCTAAATGGCCTACCCCTTATTCTTAAACTGTGCCCCCTGGTTCTGGACTCCCCCAACATTGGGAACATGTTTCCTGCTTCTAACGTGTCCAATCCCTTAATAATCTTATATGTTTCATTAAGACCCCCTCTCATCCTTCTAAATTCGAGTGTATACAAGCCTAGTTGCTCCAGTCTTTCAACATACGACAGTCCTGCCATTCCGGGAATTAACCTAGTGAACCTACGCTGCACGCCCTCAATAGCAAGAATATTCGTCCTCAAATTTGGAGACCAAAACTGCACACAGTACTCCAGGTGCGGTCTCACTAGGGCCCTGTACAACTGTAGAAGGACCTCTTTGCTCCTATACTCAACTCCTCTTGTTATGAAGGCCAACATTCCATTGGCTTTCTTCACTGCCTGCTGTACCTGCATGCTTCCTCTCCGTGACTGATGCACTAGGACACCCAGATCTCGTTGTAAGTCCCCTTTTCCTAACTTGACACCATTCAGATAATAATCTGCCTTCCTATTCTCACCACCAAAGTGAATAACCTCACATTTATCCCCATTAAACTGCATCTGCCATGCATCTGCCCACTCACACAACCTGTCCAAGTCACCCTGCAGATTAACTGAGGATGAAAGTTACTGACCTAAAGCAAAAACATTTTGTTGTACCTCGGTACACGTGACAATAAACTAAATGAAACTGTTAATCTTTTCACAGATGTCACCTCACCTGCTGTGTACTTCAACCATTTTCTGTTTTACCTTTGGATTCCATATATAATTTTCCTGTTTTGTTGTTTAACCATTTCAGTATGGATTTAGTGTTTTGATATATCAACAGGAATTTTCCCAGGTTTGAATCTGGAACACGGGTAATACTGGGATTTAGTAGGACCACTCATGTCTCCTGAACCATAAGGCTGTGGATTTAATTCCTTTATTAGAGCCAGGGTGACTTGTGTTAGGAGTGCTGCACCTTGAGGAATGTTTTATTTCCTTTGACCAAAGTGGGGAGACACTCTCCACCACTTCTCCATGACAATGCCATTTGTGCTGCACTTTCCTTAAACCCTTACATTGCCTTTAAAATGCCTGACAGAGATAGTCATTGGTTTATTTTCCCATCAGTAGCAATGAAAGATTGAGAAAGGCTCAACCGTAACAACCCCAGGCAGTTTTCTTTCCTTAACAACCCCAGAATGTCCCAGAAGAACCAATGAAGTAATTTGTAAGTGAAGCCACCAATGTAAACATAGAATAATGGAATTATTACTGCACAGCAGTAATAGTTCAACCCATCTAGTCCATGTTGGCTTCTTGTATACAACCCTACTTCTCTCTATTATCTCTCCCAGTAATGTAACAATGCACAGATTCAACTACCACAACTGGTAACAAGATAATGTACAGGCATTGTGTTATATTGATTTAGGTTGAAGGATAAATATCAGTTTGAATGCCAATGAGAACTCGCCACCTGCTCTTGGACAGTGAATTCTACCTGAGATATTTAACATCCCGTCTTCAGGATAATACCTGGAGCAGCTGTTTGAACATCAGCATCTGAAATGGGACAATCTCAAAGCCATGTTTTATTTCCAGCTGAACAAAACAGCTAGCAAGCACAAGTAAAGCACACCCAGGCGGGCTTATGTCCCCTTTTCTGCAGCTTTCAGTGGGGGAGTTGCTGCCACATGTTCAGTGTATTGCGGTTCTGCAATGTGTTGGTTGGACATATGTACATATGTCAGACTCGCATTTGTCAATTATCTTTTGCAGATTTGTGTGTTCTACAACAAGGGCCTTGGACAGTATGGCAACTGTACCTTCAAGCATTGTTGCACCAAGCTTCATGTCTGCCTCCATTTTGCCCAGGGCACCTGCAAGTTTGGGGCATGTTGCAAACGCTCTCATAATTTCCAGGATAGTAGCACATCTTCCGTTCTGGAGAAACTGAGCATGGAGCTGATTAAATGCTTGCCTATAATCTATCAAAACCTGTACAACATTAAAAACTACAAGGCCTGCAAAGGTGAAGCAAGTGAGAACAGCCAGCACTCCAGGACGGCAGCTCTGGCAGGTCTGTGCAAACATTAGACATCATTAAAAATAGGAGGAAGGAAGTATTAAATAATTGGGTCCGCGAAGAGAATATTGACTGATTTCATCTGAATAGGACAGGGACAGACGTTATGCTGCTGTTTCATGAAGGTCCACTCGCATCAAATAAGAAACCTGTATTCGGTGTTGGGTAAAGCACATCTATAAGGAGATGAGGGCCTTGGATAGGGTCTCGGCATGATATCAAAGGTCTGTTAAATTCAAGGGAAGATTGTTGGTATTTGGCTTGTATTTCCTTGCATGTAAAAGATTAAAGGATGAGCTAAATGAGTTATTTCGGATGATTTGGAAGTTCTATTGGCTCAATTTCTACTGGGATGTCCTGTGGAAATGGATATCTGTTCAGGAAATGGGATGTTGGGAGCAGCAAGAAAGCAACTCTCCATACCAGAAATCAGAAACATCGCACTCAAATCCAACTGAGGCTGAAGAACATTTGAATGCTGAAAGGGTGATGTGCGTTAAGAGTATTGAGGGATTTGGGATATTTACCCAGGGTAAATGGGGTTGAAAATACAGAGCAGTTGAGTTTAATGGAATGGTGAAACTAGAAGTTTATGAATGTTCTCACATGTGCACTGCAGTGTAGTGGGACTTTAGGGATCAGAAAAAAAAATCCAAAGATGGGATAATCTCTGATGCAGACTACAATTTAGAGTCATAGAGTCTAAATTGTAACATGGAAACAAACCCTCAGCCTGACTCATCCATAGCAACCTAGATACCCATCTAAGCGAGGCCAATTTGCCCACGTTAGTGCCAGATCCCACAAAACCATTCCTAAAGCCATACAAATGTTATAGTATCCATTCAACATCATAATCCCATCTAAACTCATTTCAAACTCCTGGACCTAGGAATCAGTACCTACTCTGCCACTGGATCTATGACTACCTTACCCACAGACCAATGATAGATCCATAATGTGGGTAGATGACAACATCTCCTCTACAATAACTTTCAATATTGGTTTTGTGCAAGGATGTGCTCTCAGTTCCCTACTATACTCAGGAGATAAGGGAGAGTCAAGAGCGTTTTATTGTCATATGTCCCGAAACAGAACAATGACATTCTTACTTGCAGCAGCACACAGATATGTAAACGTAGCACTCTACATATATTTATATATATATAGAGGGGGGAGGGATATTTGACAATGGTTATAATAGCAGAAGGGTTGATTCCTAAAGATTTATAATCCTTAGCATCAGAGAAAAGATGGGCAAAATGATTTATATTGTGATCTGAAATGCATTTTCTACAGGGGTGACAGATGCAGATTCAATATTAACTTCTCAAAAAGAATTGGATAAATACTAAATATGTAGGACATTGGGGAAAATGCAGAGTGGTGAGACTCAAGTGGTGAGCTCTTTCAGACCATAAGCACAGGCACAACGGCTTTCTTCAGAGCTGCAGGGTTCTGTTAAATGATCGACCACAACTGAATTGACTTTGGTGAAAGGGCTGCTCAGGAATTCCTCTACATTTTTAGAATCATTATAGTTGAGCAGTTCAGCTGAATGTTTGAGGTTGACTCTTTACGATTTATCACCCACAGGGAGGAGATCTCGGTCCCGACTCTCTTCGAGCAACTCGAGTGAGGATGCGGCCAGTGAGGAGATTTGTCTCTATTTTGTCTGGAAGAATTGTAGTTTTAAAGGTACTAAAGTCTAACAGGATCGATCTCCGAAGCAGGAAAAATAATTATGCCCACTGCATATAAACAGTGTTTTTCCAAAGGAAGCAAGTTAGAATTAGAGACCAGCTACACGAGTCCCACCTGCCTGCTTTTGGCCCATATCCTTCCAAACCTGTTCTTCCATTTATTTGTCTAATTGTTTCTTAAACGTTGTGATAGTCCCTGCCCTAACTACCTCATGTGGCAGCTCATTCCATACACCCCCCACCTTCTGTGTGGAAAAAGTTACCTCTCAGATTCCTAATAAATCATTTCTAGTTCACCTTAAACGTGTCCTCTAGTCCTCAATTCCCCATTTCTGGGTAAGAGACTGTGCATCAACCTGATCTATTCCTCTCATAATTTTGTACACCTCTATAAGATCACCCTTCATCCTCCTGCACTCCAATAGAGTCGCAGCCTACTCAACCTCTCCCAATAGCTCAGACCCATGAGTCCTGTCAACATCCTCGTAAATCTTCTCTGTTTCCTTTCCAGCTTGACAACATCTTTCCTATAACGGTGCCCAGAACTGAATACAATACTCTTAAATGTGACCTCACCAACGTCTTGTATAACTGAAACATGACCTCCCAACTTCTATTAAATTCCATAAACCATTCCTCAACCCACCTGGCCAACTGATCAAGATCCTGCTGCAATTTTTCACACCCATCTTCACTCTGTAATACCACCCACTATTGTATCATCTAGTTGAAGGGAAACTTTACATTTGTGTGGATGGTCCCATCCCAAACCTACCCTTGTACTTTCAATTTTCTAGAAGAATATTTCAGTAAGAGAGGCATTAAAGTTAGATTTTTAAAAGAAAGTTTAACTGCATGTGATAATCCTATCCAACCTAATCCAAATCTGACCATTGGACGGCACAATGGTGCAGCGGTAAAGCTTTTGCCTTGCAGCACCAGAGACCTGGATTCCATCCTGACTCTGGGTGCTGTATGCATGGAGTTTATACGTTCTCCCTGTGTCCACGTGGGTTTTCACCGGGTACTCTGGTTTCCTCCCACACTCCAAAGATGTGCTAGTTTGTAGGTTAATTGTGTTCTGTAAATTGCCTCTAGTGTTTAGGATAGTTTTAGTGTTCAATGATCAGTGATCATTGGTCAGCGCAGACTTGGTGGGCCAAAGGGCCTGTTTCTGTGCTGTATCTCTAAAGTCCAAAGTAAAGTTTAAAATCTCTCCCCACTTTAATATAAATTGGCTTTAGGATTGGTCCTAGCATTATCTCAGGTAAATGTCAAAAGAATACTGATTATAAAATCACAGAAATATACTTGAGGCAAACGGTATAGAAATTGGATTTTCACAGGCCTGTTATAAATTGGCTTCAACATTAGGTCCTGTTAGTGTGAATAGAATTGGATGGGGAATATGGTGGAGACATGTAACTCAATTCCTGGAATACAAGACAGCGACAGGAAAAAGGCTTCTGAAGTCATCTCAAATTGGCAATACTGAGTTCCGCTATATTCCTATTTGGTTTGGTGGTCTATCCTGACACTTTTTTCGTGCTGATGTTGCAATCATAACCCATGAAATGTAAGATAGATCATACTGCTTAGATAAATGATGCATTCTCGTAATGATTAATAAGCTTTTCCTTCCATATCCAGTTGCCCTAAAGTCCATCTGATACTTTCATACCCAACTGTCTTCTCGAAAACCACATTTCAATTCCCTATGGACTGGTATTCCTTTTACACCGGGCTAATGTTAATTGGCTCAAAAGTTGGAATCTTGCCGCAACAGTAAAGTGACTGTGGTAGTTGGTCAATCATCCCAATCTTAGGACATCCCTACAGGAGATCATCAGGGCAGTGTCATCTTTAGCAGCTTCATCAATTACATTTCTTTCATTGTAGAGTCGCAAGTAGGAATGTTAACTGATTTTTGCACTATGAACAATTCTATCTGTAATTCCTTAGCAAATAATGTAGTCCAAATGGCATACAGTGAGACCTAGACAACATTTAGACACGGACTGTTAAGTGACAAGTAACATCCATACCAAAAAAAAATCAGACAATGACTCTAAGAAGCAAGCCTCTTACAAGTTAGCATTATGAGGAAAGTTAATGTCATTACCATGATCAGGTACCTACCATCAATATTCTGTGGGTCATTCTTGTTCATAAAGTTATCACGAGCAACTTGATAAATAGCACGGCAAGTCAGAGGCTGGTTATCTTGTGATTCACCTCCTGATGGCCAAAGCATTTCTATCCCTTACTTGGCAGGTGAAGGGTGAAATACTCTGCCCTTGTCTGGCTGAGTCCAACTCAAAAAGACTCGAGCTCAACGTCATTCTGGATAATGTAGATGTGAGAAAGGGTCTCAATTAATCAAGTAGTCTGCTTCATTAGCTTCCTATGCAATCATTTAAGAGTGGACCCTTGATGTGCCCTCCTGAGACGTACTTTGTCTTTCGATTTGTTTGTGCTATTACTCTGTTTAATGACCAAGGCAATTGTTCCTCTTCTGATGAGCTGAGCCTTGATGCTTTCATCGTTGGTCAGTCAGTCATCTTGGTTCCTTGCATGAAGAAATGGCAAGGTATAAAATTATTACTGCTGCCTTAGCAATTCCTGGCTATATTAAATAGATGTTATGAAATTGTTTTGCACATATTTTTGATGTACTCAGCCCTTGTATCTCAAATCTAGTATTGAGTCTGCAGAATTTAGTTACGGTGTTTATGTACTTTTAAGTCAAACTCAGAAGGAAAACAAATCACAAACATGTCTTAATACTGGAGTTGGTGTCATTCAACACGGAAACAGGCCCTTTGGGTTACCGAGTCCCTGCTGACTTATCAACCACCCATCTATACAATCCTAAACTTTTATTCTCCCCACATTCTCATCAACTCCCCTCTACTCCTCGCCCATATGCTGGGGACAATTTACAGCTGCCAATTAACCTACCAACCCGCATGTCTTTGGAAGATGGGAGGAAACCAGTACCCAGGAGAAACCTATGCAGTCACAGGGATAACATGTAAACTCCATACAGGTAGCATCCAAGGTCAGGATTGAGCCTGGCACTGTGAGGCAGCGGCTCTACTTGCTATCCACTGTGCCCCTTAAGAAATGACTTCTACCTATAATTCTGTAAATTATGAAGATTAACAGCCTGAAATTGAGAGTCTGTAAAATGGTCCAAACAAAGTGTTGAGATACTCCTGATATCTTTGTCTTCCATAAAGGTGAACTTCTCTACCAATCGGAACTTTCTCTTGTCCCTGAAATTTAAAAAAACCTTCTTATACCTTGTCTGCCCAGCAAAATAAATAAACCTCAGTAATCTTCTCTTCCATCGTTTTCTAATATTTTGGATTTCCTACTTTCCCTCAAGGTCCATCTGGGCAACTTTGCCCCATTTCCCGGAGAGAGTACTTTAATTTACATAACATCCCAAACACATTGCTCAAGAATTCCGTGTTCTGTATTTGTTGTCGTCCCTTTTTGTGCAATCCAGAATTTTGTTTCTTAAAGCTGAAAACAAAATCTGTTATTTTCACCTTTTCCTCCCACCTGCCAACTATTTGCCAACTATCCTCTCCTCACCTGGATCCATCTAAAGCTTGCCAGCTCTTGTCCTACTCATCCCCCTTCACCTCTTTATTCTGGTCATTTCCCCTCTATTGTTTCAGTCTCTTATTGTCTCTTAAAACTTGCAGTATCTTGTGCCTTGAAAAAATATAACACTTGAAATTGGAATACTGATTTAATTTTGACTGAAGCTGGTCCTTGTATCCTCTTTGAAAGATGTTGAATATTTGGGTGAATGTTGAAGCACGCTGAAGTGGAAAGTTATTTTGATCAAAGCATCATATGTGATGTATTTAAACTAATCTCTTCTTGCTGATTCTGCATCATACAGATAAGTGTATCAGAGTTCACTTCAAGCTTCCTTATCAATGGCAGATTTGCAACGAACTGTGGAGAGATCTCCCAAATATGGAGCAGATTGAAAAGGACTACTGTGATCCAAACGAGACCAGGTACAGCTAGTTTTATCCCAAGGGTGTTTAATGTTTAATTGTTGAGTAAAAGCTCAGCTACACTTTTGATGCATACCCAAGATATATAAACTATTAGAATGTTTCTTAGCCAAGGAATTCCAGGGATATGGAATAGTGCTGTGGTCCATGGTCTGAATCCAGCAACGATTGGGTAAGGCTGGGTGCATATGATAATAGAAGCTCTGGTTGCGTTAGTTTGGCCCTTGTAGTGACAATCCAACTCATGAATGATCTGGGTCAGTATTTTACCTGGGTCATTCAAAGTGCAGAAGGTACATTCAGAATATCGAGAACATAGATTTGGAGCACACAGAAGCCCTGCATAAACAGCAAGACTGCAGCATCTCATAAACTAATCTCCCACATGCCCTATCAGACATTCTGACTGGCCTCACCTGCCACATCAGAACCTATAAAACCAGACTATTCCCCCAATCCCTGGAGATGAAGTAAAAGATGCTGGGACTCCTCCGTGACTTGGTTTGTGCAGGGGAATGCCATCACAACCAGGGACTGACATGGTTCAGAGAAGATTCCCACAACCATTGCCACCTTGAAGTAATGAGGCAGAGGTAACATTCCAAGATGTATGTAAAAAAATAATTAAGAAGTTGTCACCATGCAGTCTTGATCTGTGAACACATGGTAGAAAATGGAGTCAAGCTCTTGGCTCCGACAGGTGACTGATTTAGGCCTGTCCCTTATGCCTCTGGTTTCTTCCTTTACCTGCTTTCCCTGTTTCCCTATTTTTTGTGATTAATCACTGCAACATATGCATGGTGGTAATAATTGTCTGGGGTGATGGTTGTAGGGCTGGCTGTATTGTTTGACTTGACTATCCATGATGAAAACTATTCCAGACACATTATAAATGTATTCCCATATTTTGATATATCCTTATCACAGATCTGTGAATGTTAATTTTGAAACAATGAAAAGCGGTTTGAGTCAAGTCCGGCGCCTTTCCACAGTCTCCTCTGTAACAAAACCACATCACATCTTCACCACTGAATGGCTGTGGTTCTGGAAGGATGAGTTTGGAAAGTGGATTGAATATGGAAAGCAGGTGAGTGTCTTCATAGTGCTTATTTCTAGTTTTCAAACAGAACTTCCAAACAGAAGGGTCACAATAGTTTGGAAGATGCATCGTAGTTGTGTAAAACTCTATTGAGGCTCGATCAAGAGTGTTGTGTTCATTTCTGCACCACTAGGGGGAGGAAATGAGACACGGGTTCACCAGAATAATACCCTGCCGAAATTAATCACACCAAGTTGCATAGATGAACCTTTTATTCCTTTGAGTATAGAAAATTACTCACCTAAATGTGATAAATGTGAACATTTAGAAGCTACATTATTTCATATGTTCGCAAACTGTATAAAAATTAAAAAATTCTGGGTAAATATTTTTAGCATAATATCTAAAGTAACCAGCACACAATTGGACCCAGATCCAAAATTAATTATACTCGGAATATTAGAATTAAATCAAACATTTAGAACAACACAAAGAAACTTTATGGATTATAGTTTAATAACGGGAAAAAAATTAATTCTAAAATTTTGGAAAGGCCCTACGGTCCCCACAATCAAAATGTGGATTATAGAAATGACGGAGACCTTAAACGTGGAAAGAATCAGATTTTCCCTGTTGGACAAACAGGAATTATTCATTGGAATATGGTCTCCTTTTATTGATTACTTAAAGGGTCAGAATGGTTCAGCACAGGAACCTGACTAGCACTCGGACTAAAGAATGGATGAAATGCTATACTTTGAAATGTACGTATATATCTCGAATGAAGTTTTTGTTATTTTAATAAATTTCTCCATTCTTCTTTAACTAACTTTTTCCTTATCCTTACAATTTGTTCTTGTTTTTGTTTTTATTTTGCTTCTCTCTCTTTTCTTTCCTTACTTCATCTATTTCTTTAGTTCTATCTAGTTTTTAAAAAAAAAAGGGGACAAAAAGTATTGGAGACAATATAATAATAATTGACAATATTATCAATTTAAAAATGTATGACTGTAAAGATGTACCTATCTCCAATAAAAAATTTATCTCAAAAAAAAAGAAAATTAAGTGGTGAAAGTGGTGCATTTTGTGAGTCGGGAGTATAATAATATAATAATAATATATTCCTTTATTCGTCTCATACCGGGGAAATTTACAAGTATGGTTAAAATCCGGGGCTCTACACGGCTGGAGAGATGATGGAAACTGGATGGATCGGCAGGTCATTCCATTCATATTCAGTTTAGGTTTTATATTTGTTTTATTTACCTTTCTGGCACTATGGTGCTTTAGAGACATGGGGGTGGGGGTCGTTAGTGGGCCATGGGTGTATTGTCGTTTAATTGTTACGTGACCTCCATTGGTCTGGAATAAACTGATAATCCAGAAAGATTTTGGATCTCCCTCCTTCCCTCCCCCTCCCCTTCCCTCCCCCTCCCCATCCCTCTCCCTGACAAATGACAATTGTCATTTTCTTGTGCTTTAACATCTTCCTCTTGGGAGGATTGGGAGATCACGCAAGTCGTTTTGTAACTATCATGGCCTAGCTCACTAAGATATCTTGTCTTCTACAAGCTTCTCACTCTGCCAACCCCTTGAATTCTTTCGAAGCAAACTGTGTCCCATTGTCACAAATCACCTTCTGAGGTCACCCTTGCTCAAAGAATGAGAAGCATGCCGATGCCTGTGGAAGCGATTTTAATAGATGGAACTATTAAAAGATAACTATGACATGAAGTGCTGTCTCTGTTCTTTATCTTGAAGATAGACATCAAGACAAAACAAAATACTAGCCCTTCTTCCTGCCGACCGTTGGTTTGTCCACTGCCCCCTCCATCGTCGCCTCCTTCTCGGCAACTCCGTGGGAGGAGGAGGAGGCGGCAGTCGAAGAGGGTGTGGTGGAGTGGACAAAGCAATGGCAGACAGGATCGGCAGCTGGAGAGAGGGGAGGGAGCCCCAAGGTGACTGAGGTCACCCTGTTGATGGTGGCGGCCTGAAGAAAGCGCTGTTGGCCAAGGGCTACAAAATGAGCCACAGCAACATCAATCAGCCAGTGCATCAGCTGGGCTTGCTGGTGCACCTTGAGGAGGATGTCAGTGACTCAGTTGGGATTTGCTCTTCACCACCTCCCTCATTCTTGCTATTCTTCCCAGTGATGCACAGACAGTGGCCGAAACTGGAAGAGCAGTGAGCCCTGGCTATACTCGATTAGTATAGATATGAGAGGTTATGGGGAGAAGGCAGGAGAACGTGGTAGGAGGGAGAGATGGATTAGTCATGATTGAATGGTGGAGTAGACTTGATGGGCTAAATGGCCTAATTCTCCTCCTATCACTTACGATCTTTATATCTTTGAAGCTGATGGGAAGTCCCGTTGCAATAACATGTCAGTCAGGAAACAGGACCACCTATTGTGAATTGTTTTCGTAAATGCAAGTTTACATAAATCGCCTCTTATGCAAGTTGGGGGATGCCTGTATTCACATCCTTGGAAAAGTAAAATACTCATAGGGTATTTCAGCTCTGCCCTCCATTTCCTTAATCTTTATTGTCCTCTGCCTACTTTCATTTACTATTCTCGTGTGTATAGGGCTCCTTTTGTTATTCTATTTATTATTATTCTAAATTTTATTCTATTGTCTATTGTCAATTCGTACACTCTTGGTTTGCCTGCCTTTTTTTCACCTCCTCTCTTAGCAGACTGTATTTAAACTGATTCTTACTTGAGTTATGCACCTGAACTTTATCAGACATCCTTTTTATTATTTCATCACATTTCTATCTCTATTTTCATGCTTGCTTTTGTAGATTTGCATATCAGAGCTGTTAGATCCCCTATTAAGCTGCACATCACTGATACCTGCCTGACAAATTGGCCAGGTATATCTTGTCCACGAAATGTGGGATAAATCTGTTCAAGCCAATTGATGCCCCATCAGTCGAAGTGATGGAAGATCTTGTTTACAGTATATTTGAGAGGCTGTTACTAATATTCTGTTGAAAGAATCTCACTTTGGGTTCTGCTGGGACCACTTGGTCTTAGTCCAGAAGACAGCTAAAGAAGCTGAATTCCTGAGCTTAGATGAGAGTGACTAATCATATCGTCAGAGTGGGATTTGGCTGTAAGATCAAGAGGATCCCATCAATTGAATTCAGTGGCAATCAATCTCCTCCGTGTAGTGAGGATCATCTTGGGACCACACCGTTTGTAATTTCTTTCTCTGAAAAGAACAGGGGATAAATGGTTAAATTATCAGATAATGTAATCCAGACCCTTGAATTACAAACCAGAGGATCGATCTAAATCCCCCAACAGCAAATACATTCAGTTGATTCAATTACAGAATTATAAAGAAAGATTAGCATTTATACTGGCGACCGTGAAATTGCTATATTTCACCCATCTAACATAAAACAGGAAAATAAACCTGCTGGTGTACCTGCTCTGTGAGTCCAAAGCAAAGAGATTGACTTAAAATGCCATTTGAAATGATCCAGCCACTCAGTTAATATGTTCTGCATTTGTCACAAATGACTAAAATCAACGCAATTTAAATTCTCCATTACTTTGGTGGAATTCAAATTAATTTCTCTTGCTGAGGTCTCAGAGGTTATGGGGAGAAGGCAGGAGAATGGGGTTAGGAGGGAGAGATAGATCAGCCATAATTGAATGGCGGAGTAGACTTGATGGACTGAATGGTAGAATTAGATCATTCGGCCCATCAAGTCTACTCGTATCACTTATGACCTTATGAATATAAAACAAACATTTTTTTTCCCTTTTTTTTGTTGTAAAACAGGAAATGGGGCACTCTTTTGCGAGCGTAACATCCACGGAGCTGGAGAAGGCATTTTTGGCAGACAGCAATGGGAAGGTGGAGTTCACTGCAGGAAAATACAAATACGAGCTGAATTTTAAAGGTGCTGTCACTTTAAAATAACGGGTTTCAATTATCTGATGCATGGAAAACATTCCTTAATGAAATATGAAAACTAGTCAGAATTTCTTCTCTGAGTAAAAATTGATCATGATCTGAATCCAGTTTTTCTCTCCCCTGCTCCTTCCATTCAGCCATGCAGCAAATAAATGCACACATTGGCACTCACAGAGAAGTCCGGAGGAGGCCCAAGTTCATCTCCGAACAGGACATGAAGAGCCAGATACCAAAGTATGTAATGTCCATCTATAATGTTCCCTCAGGAGGTTTTTGTCAGTAAAAGATTACATAGATTATATGCAGTGTATTGGCAACTTTCCGATTTTTTTCAATTACTTCTTTTCCATTTGCCATTACTACACGTGGAGAACAAGTGATCTTTCACAGACCCAACAGAACAGATCTTCCAGTCATTATTTCCAGTTTAATTAGTTGTTTAATGAAGTAGTTGTACAAACAAGGAGATGAACATACCAGGCTTTACTTATTTCGCATACAAGTCATAGCTGGTTGCTCTATCCCTGGTCTGGTTCCAGGTTTCGGGTCTGTCCAGTCGTTGGACTGTCCAGGTCTGTTCTTTTCCAGGTCTAGTGAGAACTGTATGCTCTCCCTCCCTGTGTCTGCTACTCCCTGTCCCTTATACTCGTATACACACCATCCTGTGCATCTAATGACCGCCCCCAAGTGTCCAAAATAATATGGCAAGATATATCTAGTCAAAATAATACAATATGCCAACAGTAGCTAGTGTAAACATTAATGGCACCTACACACCGGCCCCTAATTGTTCTACGTATATAACGAAGGAGCTATAAAATCTTTACACATTATCAACAAAGAAAGGTATGTACTATATGTTGGTATTTAATCTACTTTAGTGATTCTTCAATCTTCCCTGCTGTCGTTACACACAATTCAGTCTGTTATGATTTTTCTTGCAGCGGAGTTAGCTTTGATAATCCAGTATCTTTTACGGAGGCGAGACAGCACATGATTTCTTCCATGTCCGAGCTGTTCATGGATATGTCGTAACAGTAGTGTTGATATGTGAAGGTCCTTCGAGAGAATAATAGGATGTTTGGCCTCTTCAGGCATCGCTAGTCTGTTCAGGTGTCCACCTACTCTCAGAAGTCCATCATCCAGCACCGGATCCAGTTTGTACAAATGATTGTTTCTTTTGACACCATTTCTACCAGCTTCTAGTACTGATAGTTCTTCTTTGGATCTTTGTTTTTGACTGAAAGAAATGATTATGCTTTCTGCTTGGAAAAGATCTTCAGGGCATAAACATTGTCCGCAGAGTGTTGCTTTACTCTAAGAAGCCAAGCTACGGCAGTCTTCAGATTCCTCCATGATGAGAAATAGGTGATCAGAGAGTTTGTGAGGTTCAATAGATTTTTGACAATGACGTTCATTGTGATGTCTTGCTTGATTTCTAGATCATTAGCAGAGATTGCAGATTCCAAGTGAGTTTTTGTCCATTCTCTGTCTGGCTTACAGAGAAACTCTGGTCCCTTGATCCATCTTTTACAGCTTAGGAAGTGGTCTGCTGTTAGTCCTCCAGAGACTTCATCTGCAGGATTTTCCTTTGTGATAAAATATCTCCATTGTGATACATCAGTAGCATCCCTTACAAAAGAGATCCTGTTTGCTACAAATGTTTGGAAACATTTGGTTTTGTTGTTGATGTACTTAAGCACTGTTGTGCTATCGATCCAGAAGATGGATTTGTCCAGTTGAAGCTGTAATTCTTTTCGCAGCATTGTGTCAACTCTGACAGCTAGGACTGCAGCTGTAAGCTCCATTCTGGGAATCGTCATTTGTTTTAATGGTACCTCTCTGGATTTTCCCATCATGAATGCAACATGTACTTCTTTGTTATTGTTTTCCAGTCTTAGATATGAAACAGTACTGTAACCACTTTTGCTGATTTCTGAAAAGTGGTGCAGCTGTGCATATCTGATTTGACCAAAGCTTGTGGGCTTCATGCACTGGTCCACTTTAAACTCCGCAATCTTGTTGAGATCTGTTAGCTATCTTGTCCATTGCTGAGAGAAGGTCTGGGGTATATTTTCATCCCCACCAAGTTTTTCCTTGCAGAGCTCCTGCACAATCAGCTTGGCTGGCAGAGTAAATGGTGCTAGAGATCCTAAAGGATCTTATATGGAGCCGACTACTGACAAGATGCCACGTCTAGTGCATGGTCGTTCCTGTGCAGCAATTCTGAACTTGAACACATCTGTTTCAACGCACCAGCGCAATCCCAGTGTTCTTTCCATTGGCAGATTGTCTTTGTCCAAGTCCAACTCCTTGGTCTCTTTGGTTCTGTTTTCTTGAGGAATGGATGCCAATACAGCACGGCTGTTGCTGATCCATTTTGACAGCATGAATCCTCCCATTTGGCAGATCACAGTCAGGTCTCTTACCATTTGAACTGCTTCCTGTTCCAAAGGCATGGATTTTAAACAATCATCTACATAGAAGTTGTTCTTTACTGTGTTTGTCACCTCTGCTGGAAAGTGAGCTTTGTTGTCCTCGGCAGTTTTTCTTAATGCAAAGTTTGCACAACTTGATGACGACACGGCTCCAAAAAGATGTACATTCATCAAGATTTTGCTTCATATCACCATCGGGCCACCACAGAAATCACAGATAGTCAATATGCTTTTCTGATACCTTGACCTGATGAAACATTGCTTTGATGTCAGCCATCAAAGCAACTGGTTCTTGTCTGAATCTGATGAGAACAATAAGTGAGTTGGTAAGGTCTGAACCCTGCAGCAGTTGGCAGATAAGTGATGTTCCTTTGAAAACTGCACCACAGTCAAAGATCACCCTGAAGGTTCCTTTCCTTGAGTGATACACCCCATGGTGAGGGATGTACCAGAGTTCTCCATCACTTCGATTCAGCTGGTCCACTGGTACCCTTTCAGCATAACCATTGTCAATCATTTATGTGAGGAAAGATGTACATTCATTATGAAATTTCTCATTCTTGCCAAACTTGCGCATTTCAGGCTCTAGATGCATTGCTCTGCAATGGTTATTTGGCATGCTGGCGTTTTCTTGTTTGAAAGGCAAGTCTAGACAATAATGTTCCTCTATCATCCTTGCTGGGCAATTCACAATATCCAAGAACTTTTCTTCTTCTCTGGACATTTCCTCTGTTTCCTTGCTGGTTCTTTCACTGAAGTCGTGATCGTATTGTTTGACCAGTAGCTCCTCTAGGTTTGCAATGGATATTCGATTGACAGCAGCAGCAGGGCAGCCATTTACATCCCTGCTGTCGTTGTCTCGTCTCAGGGGACCATAGATGACCCACCCCAATAGGGTCCTCACAGCTTATGGTCCATCTTCTTGGCTGTTGGCCAGCTCCCAAGGTTCCAATACCTTTGAAGCATTTGTTCTGATGAGTAGATAATACGGCAAGATATATCTAGACAAAATAATATAATATGCCAACAGTAGCTAGTCGAAACATAAATGGCTCCCACATGCAGAGAAAGGCGATTGGGCAGCAATCTAGAAAAGCATATGGTATTGATTGGTTCTATGGAGGCAGGTAGGAATTGATTCTGAACATTGATCAGACATTAGTTTAACAGTTGTTGAAATACAACTTCTGATAATATATTTTCTACACCGATTTGTGCATTAGCGCTTTATCTAAACCCCGAAGGCCTCATTTGCTTGGAATAGCCTAGGTCTTCCCTTTGGGTTCAGGGCTTGATACAGACTTTTTGATTTCTGCACCATTATCTGAGGCTCCACTGTGAATAGAAAAGATCCAATAACAATTTGATTTGGAGCAGGAGCATTCTCCCTGATTGGAGAAGAAAACTACAAATGCTGGGTATGCGAAGTAGGTCAAGTAGTATCAGTGGAGAGAGGATCAGAATCCATGTCTAGAGTTAAGGACCCTTCATCTCAACTGGATAAATTAAAAAATGCAACCATGTTAAATTTCAAAGAGAGGAAGAGCTGAAGTAAACAGCAAATAATGGTGATAGGTTGCAGACATAAGTTGCTAAGATAACAATCTCTTTTAAAAGTAATTTTTTGAGTAATATTTTTGAGTTGGCAACAGAAAAGAACAACATTAATTTTTTTTAACAGGTGCAGCCACAGGGGGAGACAGTGAGAGAGAGAGACAGACAGAGAGGGGGAGGTATATAAGATAATTCCTGAGAACTTCACCATACCCAGGTGGAAGATGAGCTACTATTCCTTCAGCTTTCATTAGACACCTTTGCAGAAATGTAGAAGGCTGAAGAATAGGACAGGCAGAGACTAAGAGTGACAAGACTGGAAGCTCAGGACTCCCTCTGACTGAATAGGGATGTTCTACAAGCTGTTAACCAGTTTATGCTTGGTTCCTCCACTCTGTGAGCACTGAATGCAGTACACAAAATTGGAAGAAGAGCAATCACTGTTTAATGTGCCTGGATGATGGGTAACAAAAAGGTAAAAGATATTGCATCTCCCATGGTTGCATAAGGAAATGCCATGAAAAGGGGATTAGTAGTGAGAATAGAAGAATGAGGAGAGCCTGTCATGGAGAGAACATAAATAGAACAGAGAACACCACAGTACAGGAATAGGACTTTGGCTCGCAATGTTTGTGCTGAACATTATGCCAAATTTAACTAATCCCTTCTGTCTGATCTATTCCCTGCACATCCATCTTTCTATCTAAAAGCCTCTTAATCACCACTATTGTATCTGCTTCCACCACCACTCCTGGCGACGTGTCCCAGGCAACCACAAATTTCTGTGTAAAAAACTTTCCGTGTACATTTCCTATAAATATCCTCCTCTCACCTTAAAACTATGCCTTCTAGTATTTGACATTTCAGAAGAATATTCTGATTGTCCACCCATTCTGTGCCTCTCATAATTTTATACATTTCTATCAAGTTTCCCCTCAACCTTTCATGCTTCAGAGAAAGCAATTCGAGTTTTACCAACTTCTCCCTCGAATTCAGTCAGCAATTTGGTAAACCTACACCCTCTTCAAAGCCTCCACATTCATCCAGTCATGGGGTGATCGGAACTGCAGACAATGCACCAAATGTGGCCTAACCAGACTTTTATAAAGTTGCAGCATGACTTTGTGATTTCTATGATGATTGTCCCGACTGATGAATGCAAGCATACCTTACTATGTTGCTACTTTCAGGTTTTTATGGATTTGGACCCCAAGATTCCTCTGTACGTCAATGCTATTAAGGGTCCTGCCACGATATGTTTTTCCCTGATATTTGAAGTGCAACACCTTGCACTTACTTGCAAACTCCATCTGCCATTTCTTGCCCATGTCTAATTGATCTATATCCTGCTGTATATTTTGACAGCCTTCTTCACTGTTTGTAATTCCAATTTTTATTTTGTCTGTAAAATTACTGTCACCATCTACATTTTTGTCCAAGTCATCTATATATATATATATATATATATATATCACAAATAACAGAGGTCCCACCACTGCTCTCAGACCTCTGTTGGTATTCAGCATGTGCCGCAACAACCTTTAGATTGGACTGGCCTTAGGTTTCTAATGAGACCCATGGCTTTATGTACAACAGAATAGGTCTTACCATCACATTTTCCCATCATTACTGAGATTGAAGATATCACACAGGCGGCACGGTAGCGCAGCGGTAGAGTTGCTGCTTTACAGCGAATGCAGCGCCGGAGACTCGGGTTCGATCCTGACTACGGGTGCTGCACTGAAGGAGTTTGTACGTTCTCCCCGTGACCTGCGTGGGTTTTCTCCGAGATCTTCGGTTACCTCCCACACTCCAAAGACGTACAGGTATGTAGGTTAATTGGCTGGGTAAATGTAAAAAAAATTTTTTTGTCCCTAGTGGGTGTAGGATAGTGTTAATGTATGGGGATCACTGGGCGGCACGGACTTGGAGGGCCGAAAAAGGCCTGTTTCCGGCTGTATATATATGATATGATATGAATGTGGGAATATCATATCTTATCATATCATATATCTACAGCCGGAAACAGGCCTTTTCGGCCCTCCAAGTCCGTGCCGCCCAGCGATCCCCGTACATTAACACTATCCTACACCCACTAGGGACAATTTTTACATTTACCCAGCCAATTAACCTACATACCTGTACGTCTTTGGAGTGTGGGAGGAAACCGAAGATCTCGGAGAAAACCCACGCAGGTCATAGAGGGAGAAGGGAGAGGGTTGGGGTTGTGGTGTCAATGAATGCACTGGAAGATGTAGGGCTTTGGACGGATAAAATGGTCAGAAGGCAGCAGACCTTACGAAAGTACGATTTTAATTGATCTGTTTCGGGTCATATGACAATAAAACACTATTGTCTCTTGACTGGTGATTTAGGGTGTGGTTTGTAACATGATCGTGGAGGAACATACAGATGATTGAATAGTTGGGCAGATGATAGACTGGGGGTGGGGGATGTTGTTGGGCAGATGATCTGGGGGCATTTATGGGGAGTGAGGTGTGATAATTAATAATGCAAAGTTGAAAAAGGTACCGACCTTGGTCACTGGCACAGATAGCATGAAATTCTTCTAAAGCTGAACTAGGACTCAAAACACCTATTTTGGTGTTCTTATGAACCTTGTAGAACTTAGCATATGTTTGACATCACTGCATCTGTCATAAGCCAAAAACCTGTCACTGAGATATGGTGACATAGTAAAATGTGGAGTTGTCTCTTTGAGCAAACATATCATGAAGTACCAGCTATAATACCCACTTGTTTACTGTAAATTGTGTACAGTAGCACAAGCAAGAATATGCTGAAGGCTGGGTAATCTGTTTTTTATTAAAGTGGATTGAAGAATAAATATTGGGCAATTTCCTAAGGAGACCTCCCTTGCTCAAGATAATGCCCACTGACCATTCTGTGCTCCTCTTTGGACACTCAATCCTTGGTCACCATCTCCAAACTTACTATCACATTGGAGTGATTTGGCCCAGATTTATGTCTGGAATGCTTACATCTATGGATGACATTCGCATCATTTGGGGCAGAAGAAAAAGTTGAACAACAAAATGAATATAATTTGAAAATTGGTTGGGGATTTGGTAATGAAGGAACAATGGGAGGAACTGAATGCCACTCCATATGCAACTTTATTACTGACTGCGATATAAATAATTAATGACTCTCTTTTGACAGCCAAAGAAAAGCAGGACAGGAAAGTTTGGGCACCACTCAAGGAAAATCTCTTCCAGCACACTGGGATAAATCAGCACTGTCAGAAGTGAGCTACAAGGTAAAGTCATTCAGCGAGCAGTGATGTCTTGAGAGAATTATGTGCAGCTAAAGGCTGTATGCTGAAACTACTTATGTCAAATTCTTCAGGGATCTATTTTAATGGAGGTACCTGCTTAACATAACTGAGTTGTTGCCTCGGAAAGTGTTGCTGAGACTTCAGATGATTACATCACCAGCAGAGCCTTTCTTGGCCTTTTAAAAAATCTGTGAATGTGGTTGAAATGAATAGACTGCTCTTCAATGAAACTTCTCAGTGTATCTTCTCATAGTTCATAGATTCAAGAAACTACAGCTGCTGGTTTACAAATAAATGCATAGAGTGCTCAGTAACTAGTGCAGTTTAGGCAGCACCTCTGGGGAACATAGGTGATGTTTCGGGTAGGGTAATCGAAGGATACAGGTGGGTGTGGGGGGGGGGGGGGGGGTTAGGAGATTGATAGCCAGATGGTTACACAAAGGCCAGAGATGAAAATACAAAAGGTGTGTGAGTCAAAAGGATTGAAGAGTTGCAAATTGTGATGCTGGAGGATGAAATGTAGGTGGCAGGGGAGGGGGAGAAATGTGTGTTAAGTCCAGGTGGGGGAAAGGAGAGGAGTGGGGGAAGGAGGGGTTTGTAGTCCCCTAAAATTTGAAAATTCATGTTCATGCTGTTGGGTTGTAAGCTACCCAAGCGGAATACAAGGTGCTATTTCTCCAGTTTGCTTGTGGGCTCGCTCTGGCAATTAAGGAGGCCCAGAACAGAAGGTCAGTATGGAGATGAGAAATGGAGTTAAAATAGTTAGGCGTTTGGCGATCCAGTAGGCTTTGGTGGACCGAGCTCAAGTGTTCGGCGAAATGGTCGCCGAGTCTTCTTGCCAACTCCCAGTTGTCTGGATACTCCAAACTTACCGACACCCAGTTATCTGGACTACACTTCCTCCTACCCTACATCTTGAAAAGACGGTAATCCTTACTCTCAATTTCTCTGTCTTTGCTTTCATCCTGCTGCCATATATGGAACACTCAGCTATGTATCCTCAGTGTTCTATAGTCTGCTCTTGCTTTCCCTCCCAGCAGAAGGAACAAGGATAAAGTTCCCCTGGTCCTCGCCTTTCAGCCTTTACATCCAACATATCATCCTCCAACATTTCCAGCACCATCTTCCCATCCCCGCCCTTTTCTTCCACAGAGACCCTCCGCCATTCCTTTCTTCACGTATCCCTTTGCGCCCAAACTACGCCCTCTCAAGGTACTTTACCCTGCAACCACTGGAGATATAACTATCCCTATACCTCCTCCTTCACATCCATCTAGGGACCCCAGCAGTCCTTCCATGTGAGACGGGTTCACGTGCACCCCTCCTCTAACCTCATCTACTGCAACTGGTGTTCCCAATGTGGCCACCTGTACATCAATAGACAATAGGTGCAGGAGGAGGCCATTCGGCCCTTCAAGCCAGCACCACCATTCAATGTGATCTTGGCTAATCATTCTCAATCAGTACCCCGTTCCTGTCTTCTCCCCATACCCCCTGACACCGCTATCCTTAAGAGCTCTATCTAGCCCTCTCTTGAATGCATTCGGAGAATTGGCCTCCACTGCCTTCTGAGGCAGAGAATTCCACAGATTCACAACTCTCTGACTGAAAACGTTTTTCCTCATCTTCGTTCTAAATGGCCTACCCCTTATTCTTAAACTGTGGCCCCTGGTTCTGGACTCCCCTAACATTGGGAACATGTTTCCTTCCTCTAACGTGTCCAACCCCTTAATAATCATATATGTTTCGATAAGATCCCCTCTCATCCTTCTAAATTCCAGTGTATACAAGCCTAGTTGCTCCAGTCTTTCAACATATGACCGCCCGGCCATTCCGGGAATTAACCTAGTAAACCTACGTTGCACGCCCTCAATAGCAAGAATATCCTTCCTCAAATTTGGAGACCAAAACTACACACAGTACTCCAGGTGCGGCCTCACTCGGGCCCTGTACAACTGCAGAAGGACCTCTTTGCTCCTATACTCAACTCCTCTTGTTATGAAGGGCAACATTCTATTGGCTTTCTTCATTGCCTGCTGTACCTGCATGCTTCCTTTCAGTGACTGATGCACTAGGACACCCAAATCTCGTTGTACGTCCCCTTTTCCTAACTTGACACCATTCAGATAATAATCTGCCTTCCTATTCTTACCACCAAAGTGGATACCTCACACTTATCCACATTAAACTGCATCTGCCATGCATCCGCCCACTCACACAACCTATCCAAGTCACCCTGCAACCTCATAGCATCTTCATCACAGTTCACACTACCACCCAGCTTTGTATCTTCTGAAAATTTGCTAATGGTACTTTTAATCCCTTCATCCAAGTCATTAATGTATATTGTAAATTGCTGCGGTCCCAGCACCGAGCCTTGTGGTACCCCACTAGTCACTGCCTGCCATTCTGAAAGGGACCCATTTATCCCCACTCCTTATTTTCTGTCAGCCAACCAATTTTCTATCCATGTCAGTACCCAACCCCCAATACCATGTGCTCTAATTTTACCCACTAATCTCCTATGTGGGACCTTGTTGAAGACTTTCTGAAAGTTGAGGTACACCACATCCACCGGCTCTCCCCTGTCAATTTTCCTAGTTACATCCTCAAAAAATTCCAGAAGATTAGTCAAGCATGATTTCCCCTTCGTAAATCCATGCTGACTCAGAACGATCCTGTTACTGCTATCCAAATGCTCCGCAATTTCGTCTTTTATAATTGACTCCAGCATCTTTCCCACCACTGATGTCAGACTAACTGGTCTATAATATCCCGTTTTCTCTCTCCCTCCTTTCTTAAAAAGTGGGATAACGATAGCTACCCTCCAATCCACAGGAACTAATCCTGAATCTATAGAACATTGGAAAATGATCACCAATGCGTCCACAATTTCTAGAGCCACCTCCTTAAGTACCCTGGGATGCCGACCATCAGGCCCTGGGGATTTATCAGCCTTCAGTCTACCCAACACCATTTCCTGCCTAATGTGAATTTCCTTCAGTTCCTCCGACACACTAGGATCTCTGGCCACTAGAACATCTGGGAGATTGTTTGTATCTTCCTTAGTGAAGACAGATCCAAAGTACCGGTTCAACTCGTCTGCCATTTCCTTGTTCCCCATAATAAATTCCCCTGCTTCTGTCTTCAAGGGACCCACATTTGCCTTGACTATTTTTTTTCCTCTTCACATACCTAAAAAAGCTTTTACTATCCTCCTTTATATTAATGGCTAGCTTACCCTCGTATCTCATCTTTTCTCCCTATATTGCCTTTTTAGTTATTTTTTGTTGCTCTTTAAAAGAGTCCCAATCCTCTGGCTTCCCACTCTTCTTTGCTATGTTATTCCTCTTCTCTTTTATTTTTATGCTGTCCTTGACTTCCTTTGTAAGCCACAGGTGCCTCTTACTCCCCTTTGAATCTTTCCTCCTCTTTGGGATAAATTGATCCTGCAACTTCTGCATTATTCCCAGGAATACCTGCCATTGCTGTTCCACCTTCTTCCCTGCTAGGGCCTCCTTCCAGTCAAATCTGGGCAGCTCCTGCCTCATTCCTCTGTAATCCCCTTTGCTATAGTGTAATACTGACACTTCCGATTTTCCCTTCTCCCTCTCAATTTCAATACATCGGGAAAACCAAATGTAGACTTGACAAACGTTTTGCCAAAAACTTGCACACAGACCAGCAAGACGTACTGGATCTAAACATTTTTGCATGCTAACCATTTTGACTCCGCTTCCCATTCCCATACCGACCTTTCTGTCCTGGGGAAGGCCACATGCAAATTGGAGGAACAGCACCTCATAGTTCACTTGAGAAGCATACAACCCATTGGAATGAACACTGAATTCTCCAATTTTAGGTAGTTATAAACCCCCTTCCCTTGCTCTCCTTCCTCTGCTCCCCATTGCCCCTGTTCCCCACCTTGACTTGCACATATTTCCCCCCCTCCACCTTCATTCCTTCCTCCATCTTCACAATTCACAACTCTTCTATCCCTTTGCCTCACACCTTCTGTTTTTTTCAGCTCTAGCCTGTCCAACCATCTTCCTATCAAAATCTCCCGTCACTTTGATTATTAGTCAGGTTTTGTTCTGCCCTTCCTCTCTTCCAGCATTCTCCTCCCCCCCTCTCTGAAGAAGGGTCCTGGCCCAAAACATCACCTATCCACGTACTCCAGAGATACTTCCTGACCCACTGAGTTACTCCAGCATTTGGGTCCTTTTATGTTTATTAAGACAGCATCTCTGAAATAGACCTGTCAATGTAAGCTATAGGATTACCTGGTGCAGAAAATACTGATACACATACATGCAATTACAGCACCTGTCAAGATAGGCCAAAACCCAGACGTAGCAAGAACATATCATATTCTCAATTTCCCAACAAGGAAACAAGTTACTTTTATGATGTCATTAAATAACTCAGGATATCTTAACCAACTATTGACTACTTTTGCAAGCAGAAATTTATAGCATTCTATAAATAACAGCAATGTTTAGTCATCAGACCACGGAGAAAATTTGTCCTATGACCTGCTGTATTGAAGTTTTGAAAGCACCTGAGGGAGCAAATGTGGCTTCTGGTAAACAAAATCTAAATGGCAGTTGTTTACCAGATGGTCATTGTAACTAGGAACTTAAGAAATAGAAGCAGTAGGCCATTTGGCCCCTTGTGCTTGTTCCACCATTCTATAAGACAATGGCTGATCTTATATTTCTGTGCCACTATCTGCAACTAACCGCATATGACTTTATTCCTTAATATTCAAAAAACTATCAATCTTAACCTTGAATATACTCAGCAACTAAGTCTCCTTGGGTAAAGAATTTCAAGGATTCACAATCTTCTGAATGAATGTATTCTGTCTCGTATCGTTCCTGAGCTGCCAACTTCTTATTTGAGACCGTGATCCCTGGTTTTGAACCCAAGCCAGGGAAATATCCAGGGAATACCTATCCTGTTGGAATTTTACAAGTTTTGGTGACTTCTTTTCCTTCTAAACTCTAGGCCACAATAGTAATGCTGGAAATACTCACTGGTTCAAACAATGTGCAGAGAGTTAATGTTTCAGTGACTTTTCATCAGAATGAGGAAAAGTTAGAAAATCAGCAAGTGCCCAACTGACTTAATCTGTCCCCATAGGGCAAACCTCCCAATTCCAGGAATCAACCTTCTGAACTTTCAATGCACTCCATTTCTCACAAGTATGTAGTTCTTTAGTATACCTGACCAAAGCACAATCTCTCAAGTGGGGTCTCGGCACTATATCATGGCAGTAAAATGCTTTTTTTCTTGCACTCAAATCATCTTGAAAACAAGGATAACATTACATTTTCCTTTCTTGATGTTTGCTGACCATCTAGGAAGTCATCGATACATCTGGGTCCTTCCGAATGCCAACATTTTTCAATTTCTATATTCCACCTTTTTGTTGAAAATATCCTGAGAAGTTCAGCCATAGAAGTCTGTAGGGATTTGTTTTAGAGTAGTTTAAGAGGTTTAGCAAAAGTGTTCCAATGTCTGAGCTACAAAAGTGCAAACATCTTGGAGTAAAGACCTTGTGGAGTTCTGGATAATTTGGAATTTGCCTAGAGCTGGCAAACAGAACAAACAGGAGTACTGGTATATACTTTATGCTGAATAAGGAAGTTCTTTATTTTGTGTACAGTGTAGAGTAACTTTAATTCTGCAGCATGGGCATCTGATTGAGCAGGACAACACCACGATTCCATCAATGGTTAAATATTTACCGCAGACCAGGTTGTAATGGAAAGAAGCTGGTTAGTTCCTGGCAATGTACCAATCTGGATGAATTAAGATGTTAAATTTATTAGTTGCTCTGTGATTTTGACTGATAACTGTTTCTTTTACAGCTGGTTCAAGTGCTTGAATCTTCAGATGAATACAAACAAGTGCAATCCCTATTTCAGCGGACGATGATGAAAAGTGTGATTCAAAAAATGGAACGAATTCAAAACCTAGCCCTTTGGGAAGTCTATGAATGGTATGCAAGATGAACATTTCTTTTTAATTATCTGCTTTCTGCCCAGGTATATTGAGGGGATTTTTCATTCTGGGGATTGCTCGCTGATGTAGATATTTATGATTTCTTGGATGCAAGTCCCATCTTGACATTTGGCAGAACAGCCCATTATTCTTGTTAGTTCTGTGACTAAATCCAATTCCTTCCCTCTCTGCTTTACTTATTTCAGCAATCTTTGAGACTACCAGCATGTAATCATCAGCAGTGACTACACCAATACAGTCATGGTCTGGCAAACTCATGTGAAAGGTCTGGGCCTGTGTGGGGGGAGCAGTCCCTTGACGTCTGTGGGCAGGCGAGGAAGCGCTGGCATTCTTGGGCTTGTTCTGGTGGCTCAATCTTAGCCTCGAAGAGTAGGCACTGCCGGTCTTGAGCATGTCCCGGCAACTGTTTTCGCCTTGAGGAGGCACTGGTGGTCTCCAGCTTCTCCTAGTGGCTCAGTCTCAAAGAGGCACAGGCGAATTCAGGCGTCCTGGTGACATATCCTCGCCTTGAAGAGAAAGCACTGGTGGTCTCCAGCTGGGTCCCAGAACTCAGCCTTGCATTCCATGCGGGACATACTAATGCAGTCCCTCATTATCTATGGGTACGTGAGGGGCACTGTTTGTCTCGGGCTTTTCTCAGTGGCTCTGTCTTGGCCTCGAAGAGTAGATGTTGGTGGTTTTGGGCTTGTCCCGGCATCTCAGTCTTGCTCCAAGAGGAAGTGCTGGCAGTCTCAGGCTGGTCCCACCGGCTTAGTCTTACCTCACATCTGCAAAGGGAAGCACAGCTAGTAGGCTGGCATCCCACTTTCTCTCTCCACTTTCTCTTCCTGCTGGCTGGAACTGCTTTGGTTTTAAGCTATCAGTGATTCGGATGAGAAGGTACAATGCATGATTAAAGGTTGCAGATGACACTAAAATGGGTGGTAATGTAGATAGTGAAGCTGGTTGTCAAAAATTGCAGCAAGATTTTTTTATTGGTTAGGCAGGTGGGCTGAGGAATGATTAATGGAGCTTAATACAGATAAGTGTGAGATGTTGCATTTTGGGAAGTAAAACCAGGACAGGACCTACACAGTAAATGGCAGTACTCTGGGTAGTGTTGTAGAGCAGAGTAATCTTGGAATGCAGTTACATAGTTCTGTGAAAGTGGCATCACGGGTCGATAGGATGGTCAAGATGACTTTTGGCACATTGGCCTTCATTAGTCAGGGTGTCAAGTATAGAGGTTAGGAGGTTATGGTGCAGTTGTACAGGACATTGTTTAGGCTACATTTGAAGTATTATGTTCAATTTTGGTCACTTATAGGAAAGAAGCTGTTAAGCTGGAAAGGGTGCAGAGAAGATTTATGAGGGTATTGCCAGGACTCAAGGACCTGAGCTCTCCGTAGAGGTTGAACAGGCTAGGACTATTCCTTGAAGCACAGGAGGATGAGAGGTGATCTTATAAAAATGTATAAGACCATGAGAGGAATAGATAGGGTAAATACAGTCTTTTCCCAGAGTTGGGGAATCATGAACCAGAAGATATAGGTTTTAGGTGAGAGGAGAAAGATTTATTAGGAACCTGAGGGGCAACTTTTATACACAAAGGATAGTAGGTATACGGAACAAGATTCAAGATTCAATTTAATTGTCATATGTACCAATTAAGGTACAGTGAAATTTGAGTTACCAGACAGCCATACTAAGTAAAAAGCAACAAGACACACAGCCACATAAAATAAAATTTAACATAAACATCCACCACAACGGATTCCACATTCCTCACTGTGATGGAAGGTAATAAAGTTCAATCATCTTCCTCTTTGTGTTCACCTGCGGTTGGGGCTTTTGAACCATCCGTAGTCGCCGCTGCCGAATATCCGAAGCCCTGGCATCGGGATGATCGAAAGTCCGGCGTCGGGATGGTTGAAACACACTTCGCAGCATGGAGCTCCCGAGTCAGCCTCTTCTTACCAGCGACCGCGGGCTTCACGATGTTAACATCCACAGGCCCCGCGGTTGGAACTCTTCACAGTTGATCCTTTGCAAAGGATCACAGCTCCACTATATTAAAGTCCACGCTGTGCCTGCGGCTTGAAGGGTCGGGCCAGTCTCCAGGAAAGGCCGCCAACTTGATGTTAGGCCGCAGAGGGGACGGAGATACGAAACAGAAAAATCGCATCTCTGTCGAGGTAAGAGATTGAAAAGAGTCCCCCCCCCCCCACATAAAACAAACCAAGAAACACTAAAACATACTTTTAACGCATACGTAAAATAATAAAAACAGTATAAAGGACGGACAGACTGTTGGCGAAGAGAACAAGCTGCCAGCGAAGGTAGTTGAGGCAGGAACTGTCACAATGTTTAAGAAACATTTGGACAGGTACTTGGATAGGATAAATTGGAAGGATATGGGCCAAATGCAGGCAGGTGGGTCTAGTGTAGATGAGGCATATTGGTCGGCATGGGCAAGTTGGGCCGAAGGACCTGTTTCCACACTGTTGGACTCTGACTCTTAAGGAGCAGGGTTGATGAAGGTGGGTTAATTCAATCCTGACTAATTGGATGCAGCTGTTGCTCCTCTGGCTGTGGCTTCAGCTCAGTCTGGAATGCTGTCCAAGGTGTTGGTGCTTTCTGGCAGGGAGGCGCTATCCATAGTGCAGGTCTTCAGCTCCTCCTGGCCTGTGCCAATAACAGCGATCGGAATTGGATTTAGGGAGGATGTGTCATCACAGTGTTCAAATGATAATAGAAAAAAGTTTCAAAAATAATTTAAAAAATCAATATAGTGCAAAAACAAAAGAAAGCCGGATGTGCTAGTGCAACCCTAAGCAATTTGTTGTTCAGAGTTTATTTGGAGTTCGTAGTGCTCAATAACTTGATGGTTGTTGAGAAGATGCTGTTGCTGAACCTGGAAGTTGCCGTTTTCAGACTCCTATGTTTGCAGTGGCAGGAGTGAAATGAAAGTGTTTGTCAGGGTGGTGCAAGACCTGCCTGCCAGATAGCGCCTGCCTGTCAGAAAACACCAACACCTTGGAGAGCGCTCCGGACTAAGCTGAATTCCTTGAGTCCTGACAGCTTCTTTGGGACAGCATCTCCTAAAGATTCCATCAATTGAGAGATCAATACCCATAATGGAGCAGGCAATGTTCACCACTTTATGTAATCTCATTCATTCCTGGGCATTTGAGTTGCTGAACCAGGCTGTGATGCAACCAGTCAATGCGCTCTCTACCTGTGCAAGTTCAAGAGAGTATTCATTCACATACCGAATCTCCTCATTCTTCTAAGGAAGTGGAGGCATTGTTGGAGTTTCTTTATGATTGCATCAATGATCTGGGTCCAGGACTGATCTTCAGAGATATGTACACCCAAGGCCATGAAGTTGTTGACTCTCTCCACCACTGACCCGTTGATGAAGACAGGTTTGTGGATTCTTGGCCTTCCTCTGCAAAAGTCAGCAAACAGTTCCTTGGTTTTACTGATATTGAGAGCAAGGTTGTTGTTCTGGCACCATTCAATGAGATGATACTCTTATACTCTGACACGTCATTATTTGTAATTCGTCCCACAACAGTGGTGTTCTCAACGAATTTAAAGATGGAGTTGTAACTGTGTCCAGCTACACAGTGATGGGTATAGAGTGAGTAGAGCAAGGGGTTGCGCACACAGCCTTGATGTCCTCCAGTGCTGATGGTTATCGAGGAGGAAGTGTTGTTGCCAATTCGTACTCATTGTGTTCTGTTGATGAGGAAGTTGAGGCTCCAATTGCAAAGCGATGCGCAGAGACCAGTTTCCTGAGATTGGTAATAAGTTTGGAAGGGATGATAGTCTTAAACGCCAAGCTGTAGTCTAGGAACAACAGCCTGACATATGTGTTTTATTGAGCCAACGAGATAGCAATCCAGTTGATCTATTGTGGCGGTAGGCAAATTGTAGTGGGTCCATGTTTTTGCGAGGTGGAAGTTGATATGTCATATGTGATAAGAATAGAATTAGGCCATTCGGCCCATCGTCTACTCTTCCATTCAATCATGGCTGATCTATCTCTCCCACCTAACCCCATTCTCTTGCCTTCTCCCCATAACCTCTGACACCTGTACTAATCAAGAATCTATCTATCTCTGTCTTAAAAATATCCACTGACTTGGCCTGCACAGCCTTCTGTGGCAAAGAATTCCACAGATTCACCACCCTCGATAACTAAAGAAATTTCTCCTCTTCTCCTTCCTAAATGAACGTCCTTTAATTCTGAGGCTATGACCTCTAGTCCTAGACGCTCCCACTTGTGGAAACATCCACTCCATCCAAGCCTTTCACAATTCTGTACATTTCAATGACGTATTCCCTCATTCTTCTAAACTCCAGCCAGTACAGGCCCGGTGCCAATAAATGCTCATTATAGGTTAACCTACTAATTCCTGGGATCATTCTTGTAAACCTCCTCTGGACCCTCTCCAGAGCCAGCACATCCTTCCTCAGATATGGTGCCCAAAATTGCTCACAATATTTCAAATGTGGCCTTAACAGTGCCTGAGAGAGCCTCGGCATTACGTCCCTGTTTTTGTATACAAGCTCTCTTGAAATAAATAAGTTTGCTTTCTTTACTACTTCATTCTATGACTACCGATTCGACTTACAGATTAACTTTTTGGGAATCCTGCACCAGCACTCCCAAGTCCCTTTGCAACTCCGATTTCTGGATTATCTCCCCATTTAGAAAATAATCTATGCCTTTATTCCTATTTACTACCAAAATGTATTACTCCACTTTTCTCCACGGTATTCCATCTGCCACTTATCTGCCCACTCCCAACTTGTCCAAGTCCTTCTGCAGAGTCCCTGATTTCTCTGCACCACCTGCTCTTCCACCTATTTTCGTATCTTTCGCAAACTTGGCCACAAAGCTTTCAATCCTCTCTTCCAATTCATTAATATACGTGAAGAGTAGCACCGACCCCTGCGGAACTCCGCTAGTCACTGACAGCCAACCAGAAAAAGCCCCCTTTCTTGCCACTCTTTGTCTTCTGCCATCCAGCGAACGTGCCATCCATGCAAGTATCTGCCCTTTGATACCGTGGGCTCTCATCTTCCTTGGCAGCCTCACGTGTGGCACCTTATCCAAGGCTTTCTGAAAATCTAAGAAAACAATATCTACTGACTCTCCTTTGTCTGTTCAGCTATTTACTTATTCAATGAATTCCAGCAAATCTGTCAAGCAAGACCTCCCCTTCACAAAGCCATGCTGACTTTTATCGTGGATTTATAAGTACTCCGTAACCTCATCCTTTATAATAATGGACTCTATAATCTTACTAACCATCGAAGTCAGACTAACTATAGTTCCCGTTATTCTGCTTTGCTCCCTTCTTGTGCTGTGGGGTAATAATGGAAATTTTCCAATCATCTGGGACCTCTCCCATCTCTAGTGATTCTTGAAATATCACTGTCAATGCCTCCACAATCTCCAAAGCCACCTCTTTCAGAACCCTAGGGTGCAGTCCATCTGGTCCAGGTATCCACTTTCAGCCCTTTCAGCTTCTCAAGCACCTTCTCACTAGTAATAGCCACTCCACTAACTTCCACCCCCTCACTCTTGAATTTCAGGCACGTTGCTGGTGTCTTCCACTGTGATGCAAAAAAGTTATTCAACTCCATTGCCGTTTCCTTATTCCCCATTATCACCTGCTACATCATTGTCCAGCGGTCCAACTTTCACTCTTGCCTCTTTCTTACTCTTTATATAACTGAAGAAACTCTTGCTATCCTCTTTTATATTATTGGCTAGCTTACCTTTGAATTTCATATTTTCTTCCCATTTTGCCTTTTAGTTACCTTCTGTTGTTCTTTGAAAGCTTCCCAATCCTCTGGATACCCACTAAACTTTGCTATGTTACGCACCTTCTCTTTTAGTTTTATACTGTTCTTGACTTCCCTTGCCTCTTTCTCCCCCTAGATCCTTTCTTCCTCTTTGGAATGAAAATATCCTGCATCTTCTGGATTATTCCCAGAAATTCCTGCCATTGCTGTTCCACCGTGATGGTGACCCTTTCCAGTCAACTTTGGCCAGCTCCTCCCTCATGCCTCTAGTCCCCTTTGCTCAGTTGCAATACAGACACATCCGATTTCACCTTCTCCCTCTCAAATTGCAGATTAAAACTTACCATGTTGTGGTCACTACCTCCTAATGGTTACTTTACCTTGAGTTCCCTTATCAAATCCGGTTCATTACATAACACTAAATCTAGAATTCCCTTTTCCCTGGTAGACTCCACTATAAGCTGCTCTAAGAATCCATCTCAGAGGCACTCTACAAATTCCCTTTCTTGGGGTCCAGTACCAAGCTGATTTTCCGTCTACCTGCATATTGAAATCTCCCACGACCATTGTAGCATTGCCTTTTTTACATGCCAATTTTATCTACAGATGTAACTTGTACTGTATATCCTGGCTACTGTTTGGGGGTCTGTAACGAACTCCCATTAGAGTCTTTTTACCCGTATAATTTCTCAGCTCTATCCACAATAGGATCTTCTGATCCTATGTCACCTCTCGCTAAGGACTCAATTTCATTCCTAACGAACAGAGCTACCCCACCCCCTCTGTCCACCTTTCTCTTTCCAATAGGATGTATAACCCTGAATATTCAGTTCCCAGCTCTGATCCTCTTGCAGCCACACCTCCGTAATGCCTACAACATCATACCTGCCAATTTCCAACTGTGCTACAAGCCCATCCACTTTGTTCCTTATGCTACACGCATTCAAATATACCTTCAATGCAGTGTTGACCACCCCTCCTCTCACAACCATCCCAATTTTACCCGACCTGACTCGTCTCCCTTTTTAAAGTTTGTCCTGTTATTTCTGGAGACATCCGTGACCTTTCCTGCACTCTCTTTCTTGTTAATTCCACGCATACGCTTCCACCATATGAGGCATAACCAACTTCTCAAAGCACTTCATCATCATGGACATTAGTGTCACCACCGGTCAGTTGTCATTGAGAACAGGAAGGCAGATTATTATCTGCATGGTGTCAAGTTAGGAAATGGGGAAGTACAAGGAGATCTGGGTGTCCTTGTTCATCAGTCACTTAAAGTTAGCAGGCAGGTACAGCAGGCAGTGAAGAAAGCTAATGGCATGTTGGCCTTTATGACGAGGAATTGAGTATAGGAGCAAAGAGGTTCACTAGGTTAATTCCCGGAATGGCGGGACTGTGGCATGTTGAAAGACTGGAGCGACTAGGCTTGTATACACTGGAATTTAGAAGGATGAGAGGGAATCTTATTGAAACATATAAGATTATTAAGGGATTGGACACGCTAGAGGCAGGAAACATGTTCCCAATGTTGGGGGAGTCCAGAACCAGGGGCCACAGTTTAAGAATAAGGGGTAGGCCATTTAGAACGGAGATGAGGAAAAACCTTTTCACTCAAAGAGTTGTAAATCTGTGGAATTCTCAGAAGGCAGTGGAGGCCAATTCTCTGGATGCTTTCAAGAGAGAGTTAGATAGAGCTGTTAATGATAGCGGAGTCAGGGGGTATGGGGAGAGAGCAGGAACGGGGTACTGATTGTGAATGATCAGCCATGATCACATTGAATGGCGGTGCTGGTTCGAAGGGCCGAATGGCCTACCCCTGCACCTATTGTCTATTGTCTATTATCTTAAGTTTCTGTTTCCCAGTTCTGACAAAATATCTCTGCCTAAAACACCAAATCTGGTTTCGTTTCCACAGGTACTGCCTGACCTGTAGTGTTTCCATCATTTTGTTTTTGTGCAAGGACTTCAGTACCTATAAATAGGTAATCTGTGAAGCACAGTTGGAATTTGTGTATATTTCTGGATACATTGTCCGGTCAATGCAGCAAAGCCACAATCATTGTGCTTGTATTTCTGAGACAGGCAGATGGATCAGATGAAAAAGAAAAATAATGGCAAAGATGTGGTTGAGAAACAGCTTTTCCATGGCACAAACACCTCAACTATTGATGCAATCTGCCAGCAGAACTTTGATTGGAGGATCTGTGGAGCCCATGGAACTGCTTACGGAAAAGGTACACGTATATTTCCTGAATAGCTATTTTTATACCTTTAGGTATCCAGATTTGATTGAACTGTATCACAGCGAGGTACCTGTAGTTCAATAGCTAGCATTCACATCTCGGTAGGTGTAGGTTATGAAGTTCAAGTTCTAATCAAGGGAATGAGCACAAAAATCTGACACTTTAGCAGAGTAAGTACTGAAGGAGTTCTACATAAATAATCTCACCAAGAACCTTGAAAGAAATAGATGAAAAGGGAGAAGTGTTACTCTCTCATATCTTGACCAATATTTATCCATCAGTTAACTTCACTCAGACATATTATCGTCTGTTTATCTCATTGCTGTTTGTTGGACCTGTGTCCAAATTGGTTACTCCATTTTCTACACTATAACAGTAAAAAGGTCACGGGTAAGATCCTGACCTCGGATGATGTCCGTGTTCTTCCTGTGACCACGTGGGTTTCCTCCGTGTTCTCCGGTCTGCTACCACATCCCAAAGATGTGTGGGTTTGTAGGTTAATTAGCCTCTGTAAATTGCCCCGAATGTTTCGCAAGTGGAAGAAAAAGTGGGATACAGAACCAGTGTGAATTGATGGTTGGTGTGGACGGGATGCACACAGGGCCTGGTTCCATGCTGTATCTCCAACTTAAACATATCTAAAATGTACTATTGGCTACACTGTACTTTTGCTTATTAAATGCAAGGTCTTTCTTTTTCTTTAGGGAGTTACTTTGCCAGGGATTCATCATATTCCCATAATTACTGCCAAACTGAGAAAAACATGACCATGATTGTTGCTCGCGTTTTGGTGGGGGAGTTTGTGAGAGGAAAATCATCTTGTCTTCGACCACCCTTAAGAGATGGAACAAAAAACGGCTTCTATGACAGTTGTGTTGACAATGTCTCCAACCCTTCCATATTCGTCATATTTGAGAAACACCAAATCTATCCTGAGTACCTTATAAAATATAAATGTTAAACAAAGTAGAGGCACACATTTACAGCAGCTTGATGGAAGTGCTAAAGCATACAAAAGTGTAACATATTTTAAAATTATTTCTTATCACCTTTTACATATTGGCCAGAATGTTAAAATAATTTTCCATGATTAGTTTTAATGATTTGACTGGTAAAGTGGATTATCAATGTTAACGTTAAAGGGCCTGTCCCACTTAGGCGATTTTTTAGGCGACTGCTGGCGACTGTCAAAGTCGTAGCAGATCGCCAAAATTTTCTTTTACCCTACGACAATGACCACAACAATGCCGAGTCAGGTCGAGATTACAGCGTCTTCTGAAACATCGTGAAATTCCCACGCTTATCAATGCTTCTCCGGCGTCCTAATTTTCGCTGAAATCACTGACAAGTCTGGAATTACTTGAGAGTTTATAATTATAACATCTTGCTGTCTAATAGTAATAGTAGTATTAAGAAATTTAATTTTAAACGTGGTTAAATGGATTTTTGTGCGGTGTGTGGGCATTCTTTGAAAATGTACGGGAGATGCATATCTGGTTTCTGGGTTGCATATCTGGGTTGGGAGCCTACTTTAAATGTAATCGCTGATGGCCATAAACATCGCAAAAATTCCCTCACTTACCTGGCCGTCAAACTGTCGCCTCCAATCTACCTGTCAAATGTCCTGACAGTAAATAAATTGGTTAAACACAAGTATTTTATGGTATCTTCAAATGACTTTACTTAATTTACGTCACCCATTCCTTCTCTCCTGAGATGCTGCCTGACCTGTTGAGTTACTCCAGCATTTTGTGAATAATTACTTAATTTAATATTATATGCTTCTAAATGCATCTAAGACAACCTAGCAAACCTGGGGACAGCATGCGACAGCGCCTGCAATAAGCAACGATACCTGGCGACAAGCCAGCTGTCGCCGAGAAATTTCAATCCGGTTGATTTCTCAGCGACGCGCCAAGATCCACTGCGATTCTTTGAAGACTCCTCACAATCATGCCCGCGACACTCCGGCGAACAGTCGGCGACAGCCTAGTCGGTGTGTGGACATTCTTTGAAAATGTACGGGAGATGCATGTACGGGACAGCCTGGTCGCCGGCAGTCGCCTTAAAATCACCTAAGTGGGACAGGCCCTTAAATTCACTAACCTCGATATTTTTCGTGCGATTCACATCTATTGATGGATTGGAAGATCAGAATAAGGAGCTGAATTTTGAGACTTTGCTAAAGGCAAATGGGAGAATAGGACACGTTGTGGGAACGGATTTGGCAGCAGATTTTCAGATGAGCTGGTTTACCTGAGAAGAAAGTTTGGTTTTAACTCATGGTTAATCATGAACAAGTTGACATAATTTTAAACGGGTCTAGAAGAGCCCAAATTACCTAGGTATTCAAAGCTATGGGATTATTATGCCGATGGGATTATTATAGATGGATGGCATGGACATGGTGGGTCGAATAACCTATTCCCCTGCTGCATGATATTTTGATGCGTTGTTAGAATATGCTATAATTGGCTTTGTGGCTTTGTATACAGCAGACGAAGTTCTCCAGTCTTTTTCTCATCAGCATGTAATGGGTGGGAGGGATTAGGGATGCACAGTGGTGCAGTAGGTAGCGTCACATCTCACAGCTCCCAGCGTTTGCATATTCTCCAAGTGTGGGTTTTGTTCAGGTACTAATTTCCTCCCATGTCCCAAAAAAAGGGGTGGTAGATCAATAGACTACTGTAGATTATTCCTTTGGTAAATGGCACAGTGATCCAAAGGGAGAGTTGATGGTCACGTGCTAGAGAGAATAAGTTGCAGTGCAATAGGGAATGGGTCTACTGGCATCTTATCTGCTGGGAGCTGGCATGGGCTGAATGGCTCCTTTTTTTATCAAAAGCAGTAAGTAAAGATGCTGGATGTGTTGGTTCATGTGTAAGGTCAGGAGTTGGGTAAATAAAACACAGAGGAATGAGTGATTCAGCCCCTTGAATCTATTCCACCAATCATGGCTGATCTGCACTTCCATACCATTGCTCACCTATGCTCCATGTGCATGATATTCTGAGCCCATCAGTTTAAGTGGCCCATTATTATTTATCATTTAGCTTATAGTCAACTAATGTTGACATCAATATCTTCAGAAGAATGAAGAAAGGTAGTCAGAATAGAGGGGAATGTGAGAAAAACATCTTTTGTGAAATATCTGAATAATAACGATTAATATTTGCTTGTGCATGGGTGTTAGCAGCTTTATTTCCATCTTGTATTGAAAATCTGAATCTGACAAGTTTTACACTAAAGTTGATAGCCGAGTAGCTTATTTTCCTGCCTCCTGATGTAAATGGGGTAGCACATGTCTGAATGACAATGACTAGAGCCTTTAAGGCGATAAAACATTCCAAGATGCTCCACAAGAGCATGATCAATCAAATGGGTGAGAAATGGAGAATCACATGAATTCCTTTCAAAATGAAGGGGAGAGAAAATATTTCATAAAACTCATAGCAAAATGGCTACTAAGAAAGCTTAAAGAAAAGTCGATTCTCTTTCTGGACTTTGATGTGCTTTGGTATCAATGAGGAAAGAAAATGTTTTAAAGAACTGTGCATTGATTTTATTCAATAAACTTGTTTAAAACGATCACAAACTTCTGAAAGTTTCTCAGCTGAAGGGCTTAAAGCTTGTTGTTTTTAACTATCAGGTCACAGGTTTTGTAACTATGGATAATGCAAATATTAAAAACAGATTACTTAGAACATGCATGAATAAGCTATTTGGCCCAAAAGGTAAATGTCATATTCTCCATGGGAGTCCTGGCTTTCAGTGCACCTGTACATCATTCGACTTTTTCCCTTATGTACCTATCTAAATCTCTCTAAATCAATCTGCATTATGAATTGATTTTCATCAAGGATTTTTCCATCTTTCTTGTTAGATTTACTTGTAAAAATCTTATATCTATGACACCTAACTTTTAAAATCCCCCACATAGTGTATACTTTATTAAACTGCTATGCTGATACCCCCGTGTAAGAGCCAAACTCAGATGTTCCATAAGGAGTCCAGTAGTAGAAATTCTAATGTTCTAAACCTGCCTGTAAGTTTGGGATTTTCACAAGTGAATACATATGCATGGAAGTCTTGGACTTGTTCCCATTGAAACATAAATGATGGACCAGAGTAATTATAATGAGCCATGATGTGTTCTGTTGCAAGAAATGACGGACAAATGTGCGGGAGCAAAGAAATTTGAGAGCAGCACGTTTGTGTTCAGAACATTCAGCAATCTGAGTTTGCTTTTGTTGTTAGCTCATTACTTTATAGCCCGAAAGCACAAATCTTTGGCCTCAAATGTATGGGAAATTGCACCCAGGATAATTACACGTTCAATGATGCAATGTCAGAAGAGGGAGCAATAGTAAAACATTTCAAAATATTCCTGCTTCATTTCTAACTAATTTACTCCCACTTTACCTGAAACAAAAATATTACTACTACTTCTTATGATTTGATGCACAGAATAGAAACATGAACAACAGCTCCAATCTTGCTACACTCCTACTTTTGGGCTTTAATATTTGGATAAGAGAAATAGCGAATAATTCCGGTTATCAAAGAAAAGTGGAATATGCTTGTTTTTTGATTATCACTGCACTTTAAGTCTTTTCAAAAGCTTTACAGGCTAGATAAAGGTATGCAGCATAGGTTTACTAGGTTAATTCCCGGAATGGCGGGACTGTCATATGTTGAAAGATTGGAGCGACTAGGTTTGTATACACTGGAATTTAGAAGGATGAGAGGGGATCTTATCGAAACGTATAAGATTATTAAGGGGTTGGACACGTTAGAGGCAGGAAACATGTTCCCAATGTTGGGGGAGTCCAGAACCAGGGGCCACAGTTTAAGAATAAGGGGTAGGCCATTTAGAACAGAGATGAGGAAAAACCTTTGAGGCAGAGAATTCCACAGATTCACAACTCTCTGACTGAAGAGGGCTGTGGAGGCCAATTCTCTGAATACATTCAAAGCAGGAACGGGGTACTGATTGAGAATGATCAGCCATGATCACATTGAATGGCGGTGCTGGCTCGAAGGGCCGAATGGCCTACTACTGCATCTATTGTCTATTGCTTCGTGAGGAAGAATGGCGAAATACCTTCTCGGGCCCCATAGCCCCTAAAGACATTATAATCTCAGTCACCTTCATAATAATATTGATGTCCAAGAAGAGTAAAGTGACATGCCTCCATGACTACTGGCTGGTGGCATTAAGGTCACCTGTGATGGAGTGGTTTGAAAGGTTGGTTATGACAACTCCTATCTTAGTAAGAACCTGGGCCCACTACAATTGACTTATTCCCACAATAGATCAAGGGGAATCCAATCTCACTGGCTCCCCAGTCTGAAATGGACCACTTGGACAATATGAACATGTCTGTTATGCATGAAATGTCTGAAGAAGGGTCTCGACCCGAAACATCACCCATTCCTTCTCTCCAGAGATGCAGCCGTCCCGCTGTGTGTTAGGCTGTTGTTCCTCAACTACAACTTGACTTTCAACACCATCATCCTCACCAAACTTATCAAACTTATCTTTGCTCATCTCTATGTAACTGGATCCTCAACTTCCTAATTGGCAGAGCACAATCAGTATGAATTAGCAACAGTACTTCCTATTCGATAATAATCAGCACATGAGCACCCCAAGGCTGTGCTCAGAACCTTGCAGTATTCTTTCTTTTCCCATGACTATGCATCCAGACACAATTCCAACACCCTTATCATTCTCCAATGATTTTTTTTGTTGTAAATAACAGGTAATTATGTCAGAGTATAGAAGAAAGATTGAAAATCTGATTGAATGGTACCAGAACAACAATGTTGGTCCCAAGTCATAAGGCTGCAGGGTGACTTGGACAGGTTGTGTGAGTGGGCGGATACATGGCAGTTTAATGTAGATAAGTGTGAGGTTATTCACTTTGGAAGTAAGAATAGAAAGGCAGATTATTATCTGAATGGTGTCAAGTTAGGAAGAGGGGATGTTCAACGAGATCTGGGTGTCCTAGTGCATCAGTCACTGAAAGGAAGCATGCAGGTACAGCAGGCAGTGAAGAAAGCCAATGGAATGTTGGCCTTCATAACAAGAGGAGTTGAGTATAGGAGCAAAGAGGTCCTTCTACAGTTGTACCGGGCCCTGGTGAGACCGCACCTGGAGTACTGTGTGCAGTTTTGGTCTCCAAATTTGAGGAAGGATATTCTTGCTATTGAGGGCGTGCAGCGTAGGTTCACTAGGTTAATTCCCGGAATGGCGGGACTGTCGTATGTTGAAAGGCTGGAGCAATTAGGCTTGTATACACTGGAATATAGAAGGATGAGGGGGGATCTTATTGAAACATATAAGATAATTAGGGGATTGGACACATTAGAGGCAGGAAACATGTTCCCAATGTTGGGGGAGTCCAGAACAAGGGGCCACAGTTTAAGAATAAGGGATAGGCCATTTAGAACGGAGATGAGGAAGAACTTTTTCAGTCAGAGAGTGGTGAAGGTGTGGAATTCTCTGCCTCAGAAGGCAGTGGAGGCCAATTCGTTGGATGCTTTCAAGAGAGAGCTGGATAGAGCTCTTAAGGATAGCGGAGTGAGGGGGTATGGGGAGAAGGCAGGAACGGGGTACTGATTGAGAGTGATCAGCCATGATCGCATTGAATGGCGGTGCTGGCTCGAAAGGCTGAATGGCCTACTCCTGCACCTATTGTCTATTGAAATTGAAGAAACGGCTCTTGAGCAGGAATCTTGCAAAACTCCTTATGCTGACAACGGAGAAGGGCCACGATAGAACTACATATGCTGTTAGCTTGAGTTTAAGAATAAGGGGTAGGCCATTTAGAAAGGAGATGAGGAAAAACTTTCTCAGTCATGCATGCCCTCAATAGCAAGAATATCCTTCCTCAATTTGAAGACCAAAACTGCACACAGTACTCCAGGTGCGGTCTCACTAGGGCCCTGTACAACTGCAGAAGGACCTCTTTGTTCCTAAAATCAACTCCTCTTGTTATGAAGGCCAACATTCCATTGGCTTTCTTCACTGCCTGCTGTACCTGCATGCTTCCTTTCAGTGACTGATGCACTAAGACACCCAGATCACGTTGTACGTCCCCTTTTCCTAACGACACCATTCAGATAATAATCTGCCTTTCCTATTCTTACCACTTATAATAATAATAAGCATTTATTTTATATAGCGCTTTACCAGGTGCTCAAAGCGCTTTACAAAAACAGTCATAACATAAAAACAAACAGACAAACTATCCTGACGGAGAAGCGGCGAACAAACAGCGCCAGCGTCCTCTGCCATGCATCCGCCCACTCACACAACCTGTCCAAGTCACCCTGCAACCTCATAGCATCTTCCTCACAGTTCACACTGCCACCTAGCTTTGTATCATCGGCAAATTTGCTAATGGTACTTTTAATCCCTTCATCCAAGTCATTGATGTATATTGTAAATAGCTGCGGTCCCAACACAGAGCCTTGCGATACCCCACTAGTCACTGCCTGCCATTCTGAAAGGGACCCATTTATCCCCACTCTTTGCTTTCTATCTGTCAACCAACTTTCTATCCATGTCAGTACCCTACCTCCAATACCATGTGCTCTAATTTTGCCCACCAATCTCCTATGTGGGACCTTGTCGAAGGCTTTCTGAAAGTCGAGGTACACCACATCCACCGGCTCTCCCCTGTCAATCTTCCTAGTTACATCCTCAAAAAATTCCAGTACGATTTCCCCTTCGTAAATCCATGTTGACTCGGAACGATCCTGTTACTGCGATCCAAATGCTCCGCAATTTCGTCTTTTATAATTGACTCCAGCATCTTCCCCACCACTGATGTCAGACTAACTGGTCTATAATTTCCCGTTTTCTCTCTCCCTCCTTTCTTGAAAAGTGGGATAACATTAGCTACCCTCCAATCCACAGGAACTGACCCGGAATCTATAGAATTTGGAAAATAATCACTAATGCGTCCACAATTTCTAGAGCCACCTCCTTAAGCACCCTGGGATGCAGACCATCAGGCCCTGGGGATTTATCAGCCTTGAGTCCCATCAGTCTACCCAAAACTTTTTCGTGCCTAATGTGGATTTCCTCCAGTTCCTCTGTCACCCTAGGATCTCTGGCCACTAGAACATCTGGGAGATTGTTTGTATCCTCCTTAGTGAAGACAGATCCAAAGTACCGGTTCAACTCGTCTGCCATTTCCTTGTTCCCCATAATAAATTCCCCTGCTTCTGTCTTCAAGGGACCCACATTTGCCTTGACTATTTTTTTTCCTCTTCATATACCTAAAAAAAGCTTTTACTATCCTCGTTTATATTATTGGCTAGTTTACCCTCGTACCTCATCTTTTCTCCCCGTATTGCCTTTTTAGTTATCTTCTGTTGCTCTTTAAAAGAGTCCCAATCCTCTGGCTTCCCACTCTTCTTTGCTATGTTATACTTCTTCCCTTTTATTTTTATGCTGTCCTTGACTTCCCTTGTCAGCCACAGGTGCCTCTTACTCCCCTTAGAATCTTTCCTCCTCTTTGGGATAAATTGATCATAGAAACATAGAAACATAGAAAATAGGTGCAGGAGTAGGCCATTCGGCCCTTCGAGCCTGCACCGCCATTCAATATGATCATGGCTGATCATTCAGCTCAGTAGCCTGTACCTGCCTTCTCTCCATACCCCCTGATCCCTTTAGCAAAAAGGGCCACATCTAACTCCCTCTTAAATATAGCCAATCAACTGGCCTCAACTACCTTCTGTGGCAGAGAATTCCACAGACTCACCACTCTCTGTGTGAAGAAATGTTTTCTCATCTCGGTCCTAAAAGACTTCCCCCTTATCCTTAAGCTGTGACCCCTGGTTCTGGACTCCCCCAACATCGGGAACAATCTTCCCGCATCTAGCCTCTCCAACCCCTTAAGAATTTTATATGTTTCTATAAGATCCCCTCTCAGTCTTCTAAATTCCAGCGAGTACAAGCCCAGTCTATCTAGTCTTTCCTCATATGTAAGTCCCGCCATCCCAGCGATCAATCTGGTGAACCTTCTCTGTACTCCCTCTAAGGCAAGAACGTGCCCTCTAATGCAACTTCTGCATTATTCCCAGGAATACCTGCCATTGCTGTTCCACAGTCTTCCCTGCTTGGGCCTCCTTCCAGTCAATTTTGGCCAGCTCCTGCCTCATGCCTCTGTAATCCCCTTTGCTATACTGTAATACTGACACCTCCGATTTTCCCTTCTCCCTCTCAATTTGTAGAGTAAAACTTATCATATTGTGGTCACTGCCTCCTAATGGCTCATTTCCCTCAAGTCCCCTTACAATTTCTTCCCAGCTGTTATCAGTCAACTGAACTATCCTACCACAACTAGAGAGCACTCCTGAACTACTTTCTACCTCATTGGAGACCCTCAGACTATCTTTGATCAGACTTTACTGGCTTTATCTTGCACTAAACATTATTCCCTTATCATGTATCTGAACACTGTGAATGGCTCGATTGTGATTGTGTCTTTCCACTGACTAGTTATCATGCAACAAAAGCTTTTCACTGTACCTCGGTACACGTGACAATAAACTAAACTCAACTTTTGTGGTCACTTTCACCACTACTGCTATGGGAAGATATATCTACCAATGTAGATTGGAGAGGACCAAATTACGTAGGTTTACTCATACTGGTTCACATTAAACCTGCTGCAAAACTAATTTTGCAGATATGTCCTTCAGGACTTGGCTAGCATTTTAGCTATCAAGCCACTTAGTGATGATCAATAAAGTCCCCATCTCAAACTATATTCTGTGCCTGTTATTTTTGGTGCTTCTTCTACATTTTGATAAACATGGAGAAACACTAATTCATCAGCTGAGGAAGGTCTATGAAAATCTGAAGTTTATGGCAAAGACGCCACAAGCTACCCCTTCCTGCTTGTTTACTACTCTACTTCATCCCCATCTCACTTCCTCCCTCATCATCCATTTCTATCGCTGGTGGGTCTGTTGCTTGTGGGACAGTATATATCTATGAGTAGTGAGGAAAAAATCCTGCATTTTGTTGCAAAGGTTGATTTCATGAGTGTAGCTGTAGGAGGTTCTTGTTTGATCTGATTGTGGGATAGCTCACAAATTTGACATCAGTTCCCAAATATATGTGCGAAGGATTTAGCAATGTTGTCTGGGTTGGAATTGATTATGCCATGTCCAATTTGGTGTCAATGCCAGGTTGTTCATCGAGAGAGTCATACAGTAGAGAAACATGTCCATACCAACTATTGCACAAATCTATATTAATCCCATTTATTCGCATTATGTCCATAGCCTTCTATGCTTAGACAATCCAAGTGTTTGGATGGGTAATTCTTAAAGGTTGTGAAAATGCCTGCCTCAAACTTCTTCTCAGGCAGCACATTCCAGCTTCCAGCCACTCTGTGTGAAAAAAATCCCTCTCAGATTCTCTCTCACCTTATAACTATCCCACCCAGTTTTATTCTTTAAAGGACTCAAAAATGAAGGAGTAATTCAGCAGGTCAGGCAGCGTCTCTGGTGAACATGGATAGGTGATGTTTCGGGTTGGGCTCTTCTTCAGTCTGTCATGAAACGTCACTCATTCATGCTCTCCAGAAATGCTGCCTGACTTGCTAAGTTACTCCAGCACTTTGTGTCCTTTTGTGGATCTGCAGTTCTTTGTTTCTAGTTTTATTCTTTCTCTTCTTTAAGCTTAACTTTAACCACTTAAACGTTGATGAATAGTTTACAGAAACAAAACCCTGCCATAAATGGGGAAGATTTATATGTAAAATGTATGTACAACTCTTTCCAGTTAAGAAGGGTCCCAGAGCTGAAACGTTTCATGTTTCTATTTTCCATAGCTGCTCGCTGAGTTTTCTCTCCAGTATTTTCTGTTTAGTTTAGAGATACAGCGCGGAAACAAGCCATTCGGCCGACCGAGCCCACACTGACCAGCGATCCCCGCACATTAACACTACCCTACACACACCGAGGACAATGTTTTACATTTACGTCAATTAACTACAAACCTGTAGGTTGGAGGAAACACGAGATCCCCGAGAAAACTCACGCAGGTCACGGCAAGAACGTACAAACTCCCGTACAGTCAGCACCATGGTGGTCAGACTCAGGATCGAACCCGGGTCTCTGTCGCTGGAAGTCAGCAGCTCTACCGCTGCGCCACTGCCCAAACTATAACACAACCGCTGCCCAAACTATAACACAACCGCTGCCCAAACTATAACACAACCGCTGCCCAAACTATAACACAACCGCTGCCCAAACTATAACACAACCGCTGCCCAAACTATAACACAACCGCTGCCCAAACTATAACGCTATAACACTACCGCTGCCCAAACTATAACGTTATAACACTACCGCTGCCCAAACTATAACGCTATAACACTACCGCTGCCCAAACTATAACGCTATAACACTACCGCTGCCCAAACTATAACGCTATAACACTACCGCTGCCCAAACTATAACACAACCGCTGCCCAAACTATAACGCTATAACACTACCGCTGCCCAAACTATAACGCTATAACACTACCGCCGCCCAAACTATAACGTGCCGTTTCTAATGATGAAAAAACAGTTCCCAGGCAGGGCATTCCTGTTTTTCACTTTTCCTTCTCTTCTACCAAGCTTATAAAGTCATATCTCCCTGAATCCTTCCTATCTCCCTGAATCCTTCCTATCTCCCTGAATCCTTCCTATCTCCCTGAATCCTTCCTATCTCCCTGAATCCTTCCTATCTCCCTGAATCCTTCCTATCTCCCTGAATCCTTCCTATCTCCCTGAATCCTTCCTATCTCCCTGAATCCTTCCTATCTCCCTGAATCCTTCCTATCTCCCTGAATCCTTCCTATCTCCCTGAATCCTTCCTATCTCCCTGAATCCTTCCTATCTCCCTGTACCTGTTCAAGTGTGTTCCGCACGTTGTCATTGGTGGTATGTGTGGAGAGTTTGAACGGGTGCTTCGTAAACGTCTGCTTCATCCTGGGCGCGCGCACCTGTCGCGCTCCCGCGGCACCTGAGCCTCACGCTGGGCGGTGCGACCGGGTGGTGGACGGGGCGCATGCGCGGGTCAGTCGCCAGGGGGATCGGGCTGCAGTCGGGTGACGGCGTCAGTGAGCGAGTCGGAGAGGGAGAGAGAGAGAGAGAGGGAGAGAGAGAGAGAGAGGGGTGGTGGTGACGGAGCTACTGTCCCCCGGAACATCGGCCCTCTGCAGGTTCCGGCCCGGTTCGGCTTATGGAGCACTTCGTCTCTGACGTGGCCGTGGCAGGGGCGTGAGGGGCAGATCCGGAAGCCGTTCGCTCCGGGAGGAATGGCCTCCGCCGAGCGGCTGTACGAGCTCTGGATGTTGTACTGCGCCAAGGTGAGTGAGTAGGCGGGGTGCTGGGGCTGGGACTGGAGGGGAATTCGGGGAACGAGGCCCGCATCTCGGGCCCGGTAGATGGGGCGGGAGTAAGGAGGGGCTTCGGCACCGGGGCAGAGGGTCATACGAGGCCCGGTTACTGGGAGGAGCAGCAGCGATGGAGTGTTTGCCTGTGTTTGTATATATGTCTGCATGTGTGCATTTATAACTCTGATTGTGTATAGTTTGTTTTGGGTGTAGGAGTGATCATGTCATCAGAATAGAACAGTAAAACACGGAAAAAGGTTAGCCACTCATCATATTTACTGCTTGTAAGAGTTTCCCAGATAATGTTGTTTCCTTGTTTCCGCACGGCAAATTATTATTGAATTCTCTGCTTTTCGTGTTTTTGAACTATTCAATCAGGTTTTCCCAACTTGCTGTACAATAAAGTGTGCGTCCTTCCTTATTTTAAACCTGCAAAGATGGATAATGTGCAATTCTACCACTGATTTTCTTTTCATATATCAATACAATACAATACAATATATCTTTATTGTCATTGTACCCAGGGGTACAACGAGATTGGGAATGCGCCTCCCATACGATGCAATAATTTAAGTAATTAACAGCAACCCAACGAAACGAAACAATTGTAACAGTTTTTTAGACAGGTAAAGTGCAAGTTGATCTATGCGTTGTGGCCATCCGGCTCAGCAGGACCGGTTCATAGCAGCTATGGCCCTGGGGATGAAGCTGTTCCTGAGTCTGGAGGTGCGGGCGTAGAAGGCCTTGTATCGTCTGCCCGATGGAAGGAGTTCGAACAGACTGTTGTAGGGGTGTGAAGAGTCTTTGTGGATGCTGGTGGCTTTTCTGAGGCATCGTGTGTTGTAGATGCCCTCCAAGTCTGGTAGCTGTGTTCCGATGGCCCTCTGAGCTCTATGGACTACCCGCTGTAGAGCTTTCCTTTCTGCCTCCGTGCAGCTGAGGTACCACACAGGGATGCCATGAAAATCCAATGGCAGATCCATTAGATTTCTCCTTAATTATTTCTCCCTGGTCTAAGAAGACCACAAGGGATTCCAGTTGTTATGTTTAACTAAAATGTTAAAAAGAACAAAGTGTGGAAAATACTCAACTAGCCACGCTGAATCTGTAGAGAGGGAAAGGTCTTTAAGCCAGGGACCCTTCGTCTGATGACATGAAAGATAAATATTATTGTTCTATCACTTGATAAAGTGTATTTCTGGCATTTATGTTTATATTTGAGATTTTCAGTATTTTTTTAAAATTAAGTCTTTAATTATTGCCACTATTCTAGAAAAAAACCCTTCTATACATTCTTTAAGGCTTTATCATATTTCACAATTACTTTAGCTGGGGTTAACTAGTTTTATAAAAGTTTGAGATGACTTCCAAAACTGCCTTGATGTCAAAGAACCCATCAACAACTGTTTGAACTTGCAGAATGGAGATGTGGAGGGATTTGTTTAGCCAGATGGTTGCAAATCTGTGGAATTTATTGCCACAGGTGGTTGTGAAAGCCAAGTCATTGGGTATTTTTAAAATGGAGATTGATAGGTTCTTGATTAGCAAGGGCATCAAAGGTTATGGGGGGAAGGCACGAGAATGGGTTTGGGAGGAGAAAAAATAGATCAGCCATGATAAAATGCCAGAGCAGACTCGATGGGCTGAATGGCCTAATTCTGCTCCTATGACTTATGAATTTGAAAGATGTGTTTGATTGTATATGCTTTTATCTTTGTCCCTGCATCTACTTTAAAACAGAACCATTTAGGCGGCACAGTGGCATAGTTGTAGAGCTGCTGCCTTATCGCGCCAGAGACCCTGGTTCGATCCTGACTATGGGTGCTATCTGTATGGAGTTTGTACGTTCTCCCTGTTTTCTCTGGGTGCGTGGGTTTTCTCTGGCTGCGTGGGTTTTCTCTGGGTGCTCCGATTTGTTTCCACACTACAAAGGCGTATAGGTTTGTAGGTTATTTGACTAATAAAATTGTAAATTGTCACTAATGTGTGGGATAGTGTTAGTGTACAGGGTGATCGCTGGTAGGTGTGAACTTGTTGGGCCGAAGTGCCAGTTTCCACGCTGTTTCTCTAAAGTCTAAAGATAAGAATTGGATTTGCACTTTATACATTAAATATCTTCTACCCATGTCAGCTGTCTGTTTACATTCTCTGTCACTCCATTCCTCTTTACAAGATTTCAGAGTTTTCTGTGTCATCCAGATTTGAAGCTATGCCTTGTACCCAAGTCCAAAGACAATAGTTCAAACGCTCACTCACCTTCTGGTCATCACTGCACACTTTCTACCCACCTGTAAAGTAATTGTTCTTTGTTTTCTAATCCTTTGCTAAAATTATATTCATACACATTTCAATCGTATGGTCTTGGACTTTGCTAACTATTCGAAATATAAAATTGCAGGTATATTTATTAAAGATGTCAACACTGAGGCAAATATGTGATATTTGGGTTTGCGATTAACATTGAAATATAGTTATGTTCTGTAGGAAAAGGTCCTAGAAACAGTAATGACTAGCTAGCTCTTGCAGTTTTGATTGAGCAAGGTTGATTGAGGATGAGAAGAGAAAATTGGTGTTTTCCATGTCTTGAGGCATCCCATAATAAAATGTCAAAATCTTGCTGTTGGACTGGTTTATGACACATTTACATCGTTGAACAGCTGATAACTGCTATTCCATTATAACTGGCACAATTATAATAGCACAACTTAAGGTTTTCTAGCACTGGAGGCTTTGTGCCTTACTTAAAGATGTGGGTTCCATTAGTGCCCCAAAGGTTCTTCCAGGCATGATAACATGAGCCTACATTAAGCGCATTTTACACATTTTAAATCTTAAAGGGCAGCCGGGTGAAATTCTTTGCGAATGTTTTACGCTTTCTAAGCCCTTGAGACGTCATCGTATTTTAGCTGGTGAAGTACTTTAGAATTAGTTTCATGGACTGCAGCAAATATATATTTTTAATCTTTTTAATGAATTCCATTGTGGCTGCCCAATTAGTGCCAAGTGAGATGGAATCTATTCAGGTTAAGGAGCCAAATTTATGATCTGAATGTGATTAATTCTTGATTGACCATAAATTAGGGCATGCTAGTTTTGAGCCTAGTTTTCCTAAATCATCGTGAAGGTCTTGAAGGAGAAGGACTACACGTTCTACTGGCAGGGGAAGGACTCTGACGAGCCTAGAGAGCATGGAGTAGGCTTCGCAGTAAGGAACAGCCTGCTGAACACGGTGGAACCAGGCCGAAATGGCTCAGAGCGACTCCTGACTCTCCGCCTCAACACCACCGCAGGCCCAGTCACCCTTGTCAGCGTGTATGCCCCGACATTGTCCTCGACATCAGACACAAAGGATGAGTTCTACGAGAACCTCGTACCCATCATCAGCAGCATCCCCAACAAGGAAGAACTTGTTCTCTTGGGCGACTTCAACGCCAGAGTGGGCGCAGACCACGAATCGTGGTCTTCCTACCTTGGGCAGTTTGGTGTAGGCAAAATTAATGAGAACGGACAGCGACTGCTCGAGCTGTGCACTTACCATGACCTGTGCATTGCCAACTCGTACTTCCAGACGAAGCCCCAGCACAAGGCATCCTGGAGCTTTGGGAAGACGATCTCAAAGTCACACGACTGGTTTGAGGCCAAGTCGACCGAGATGACTCCCGTCATCGAAGCCAAGCGTGGTGCCCTATCTGAGTACAAGTGGTCAGCCAATGAGAAAAACCTGCAGATCCTCAGGGCTGCCAGGAGCAAGGTTCAGCAGACTGCCAGGCGTTGCACCAATGAGTACTGGACACAGCTTAGTGAGGACATCCAGATGGCCGCCATAACGGGGAACATCAGGGGAATGTACGATGGCATTAAGAAGGCACAAGGACCAGTCCAGAGCAAGACAGCCCCCCTCAAATCCTCCACTGGGGAAGTAATCACAGACAAATGCCAACAGATGGAGAGATGGGTGGAACACTATTCCGACCTTTACTCGAGAGAGAACACTGTGCCCCCCTCAGCCCTTGACGCCATTGAGTGCCTGCCAACCATGGATGAGTTAGACGGAGAGCCGATGGTAGAAGAGCTCAGCAAGGCCATTGACAGCCCGGCCTCAGGCAAAGCCCCAGGCAGCGACAGGATTCCCCCCGATCTGATCAAGCACTGCAAGACTACCTTACTGCTTCCTTTGCATGAAGTCCTCTGCCAGTGCTGACAAGAAGGAGCTGTACCGCAGGACATGAGGGATGCCACGATCATTATCCTCTACAAGAACAAGGGCGAGAGAAGCGACTGCAACAACTACAGAGGTATCTCCCTCCTCAACATCGTCGGCAAGGTCTTTGCTCGGGTCATTTTGATCCGCCTGCAGAAGCTGGCAGAACGTGTCTACCCAGAGTCACAGTGCGGTTTCCGAGCTGGAAGGTCAACAGAAGACATGGTCTTCTCCCTTCGCCAGCTCCAGGAGAAGTGCAGAGAACAGCGGATGCCCCTGTATATTGCTTTCATTGACCTCACCAAGGCGTTTGACTTCGTCAGCAGAGATGGCCTATTCAAGGCTCTCCCAAAGATTGGCTGCCCACCAAAACTGCAGAGCATGATAGAATCCTTCCACATCAACACGGAGGGGACAGTGCAGTTCAATGGCAGTTTCTCGGAGCCCTTCGGCATCCGCAGTAGCGTCAAACAAGGCTGCGTCCTCGCTCCAACACTCTTTGGGATTTTCTTCGTTCTGCCCCTGAAACATGCCTTTGGCACCGCAACAGAGGGGATCTACCTGCATACTAGATCAGACGGTAAGCTGTTCAACCTCACCCGCCTCCGAGCCAAGACAAAAGTACGTGAAGCTTTCATCAGAGACATGTTGTTCGCCGATGACGCAGCAGTTGTGTCCCACACCCAGCAGGAACTAGTCATTGATGGACCGCTTTTATCGGGCTTGCAAGGACTTTGGGCTGACCATCAGCCTGAAGAAGACGAACGTCCTAGGACAGGATACCGAGGCACCGCCTGTCATCACCATCGACGACTACGAACTCAATGCCATCCATCAGTTCACGTACCTCGGTTCCACCATCCCCGACAACCTCTCCTTGGACGCAGAGATTGACAAGAGGATCGGGAAGGCAGCTACAACTCTCGCTCGCCTCACAACTCGAGTGTGGACCAATCCAAAGCTGGCAGTGAAGACAAAGATAGCAGTCTGCAACGCCTGTGTCAACAGCACGCTGCTGTACGGCAGTGAGACATGAACTACATATGCCAGACTGGAGAGAAGACTCAACACCTTCCACCTTAGAAGCATCTGCCATATCCTGGGTATATCCTGGCAAGACAGTGTCCAACGCCAAGATTCTGTCTCGCGCTGGCCTTCCGAGTATGTACACTCTACTCAGGCAGCGCAGGTTGTGGTGGCTGGGCCATGTCCACCGCATGGAGGATGGCCGCATTCCAAAAGACATCATATCATATCATCATATCATATCATATATATACAGCCGGAAACAGGCCTTTTCGGCCCTCCAAGTCCGTGCCGCCCAGTGATCTCCGTACATTAACACTATCCTACACCCACTAGGGACAATTTTTTTTTTTTTACATTTACCCAGCCAATTAACCTACATACCTGTACGTCTTTGGAGTGTGGGAGGAAACCGAAGATCTCGGAGAAAACCCACGCAGGTCACGGGGAGTACGTACAAACTCCTTACAGTGCAGCACCCGTAGTCAGGATCGAACCTGAGTCTCTGGCGCTGCATTCGCTGTAAAGCAGCAACTCTACCGCTGCGCTACCGTGCCGCTATGGGGAGCTGACATCTGGGAGGAGAACCATCGGCCACCCCCAGCTACATTACAAGGATGTCTGCAAGAGAGATATGAAGGCGCTCGACATCGATGTGGAGTCTTGGGAAAGCCTTGCAGCTGACCGTACATGGTGGAGAGGTACCCTGAACCAACAGCTCAAAATGGGGGAAGAGAAACTGATGAATGCAGCGGCAGAAAAGCGGGCATGCAGAAAGGAGCGCAGCAACTTCAACAGACCAGAGTCAACACACACATGTGACCTTTGCGACAGAGACTGTCACTCCCGCATTGGTCTCTTTAGCCACAAGCGACGTTGCTCAAGCCGAAGTGTGGAGCAAGCAGCCAACTAAGATACTTCTCATTTGTAAACTGCCTCGGCTTCTGGTGTGACATTGGCTCATCCTCTTCAATTACAATTGTACGTGGTGTAAACATAATTATAATCGGAAGAACATGAAGATGTGGCAATTTTGGTCAATCGCACTTGGAGAAGGTGCTGTTGTAAATTATGAGAAATTGCGCTACTGACATTTATGTTCTGAAACCATCCTCCACTGAGCAGTTTTGTGCTGAATTTATTTATTGCATGTGACTCTTTGAAATATTGTGGAAGTAACACTTACTTGGAGACATTACTGTAGTTTAGAATTCCGTTTCAAAGGATAGCTTGTTTGTGAAGGCAGGTTAACTACAGCTCAACTGATGATTATTTGACAAACTTAATCACAGATATGGAAAGAAGCCCTTCAACATGTCTGCACGAGCAATGAACCACCTATTTACACTAATCCTACAGTGATTGCACTTCTTTTCTCCCCACATTCCCATAAACTGCTCAGATTCTGCACTCACTGACAAACAAAGTGCCAATTAACCTACCAACATAAAAGGTAGACACAAAATGCTGGAGTAACTCGGCGGGTCAGGCAGCATCTCTGGAGAGAAGGAATGGGTGACGTTTCGGGTCGAGACCCTTCTTCAGACTGAGTTAGGAGAGAGGGAAACGAGAGATCTAGATGGTGATATTGAGAAATATAGATCAAATGAATGAATGATAAGAAGGGACTCGACCCAAAATGGCACCCATTCCTTCTCTCCAGAGATGCCGCCTGTCCCGCTGAGTCACTCCAACATCTTGTGTCCATCGCCCGGGTAAAAAATTCGTAAAGTTTGCCCGTCATCTGTAATAGTTTGTCCAGCCATGCGGGATGAGAAGGTGTCCGGGCGATGGACACAAAATGTCGGAGTGACTTGGCAGGACAGGTGGCATTTCTGGAGAGAAGGAATGGATGTCATTTTGGGTTGAGCCCCTTCTTTCATTCATTTGATCTATCTTTCTCAATGTCACTGTCTAGATCTCTCGTTTCCCTCTCCCCTGACTCTCAGTCTGAAGAAGGGTCTCGACCCAAAATGCCACCCATTCCTTTTCTCCAGAGATGCTGCCTGACCTGCTGAGTTACCTTCGATTTGAACCAGCACCTGCAATTTTTTTTCCTACACAACCTACCAACACATACTCCTTTGGGATGAGAAAATAAATAGGAGCTCCTGGAGCGGACAGAGAACTTGCAAACTCCATATGGGCAGCCCCGGAGGCATCGGGATTGAACATGGGTCTCCTGGAATTAAGATGCAACAGCTCCACTAGCTGCATCACTGTGCCACCCGATAAATCTTCTCTACTGAAACAAAGCTTTTCATTCCGGTTTTTCAGGTTTTGTTACTTATCCAGTTTCTTCTATGCAAGGAATTTGTAGTATCTATTCAGCATTTTTGAGAGCTTGGTAATCTTTACTCCTGCGCTACCATTAATGTACAGTATAAACCATATATGAACCATTGGGTATATCATGCAAATGTTAGATAAATGGAATCCACAATTTTTGACAATAACGTAACTAATGATATGGATACAGTAAATTTTTTTGGATGCCAATCCCTCCGTTTTCACACATACTTCTACTTTGGTGTAACTGCAATGAATTGGAACATTGATATTGTGCCAATTGTTATCTGGCATCGAAGATTGCTAACATCCCAATCAAAACTAAGCCTTACTTCGTAATGGAGCCTGTTTGAAGAAAAGCTTGCTGTGTTAAGCCTAGTTTGTAATCAACTAATTTATTTGATTCGGAATTAAAAGCTGTACTGAGATAGGTGTAAAACAGAAAATCTACAAGCTAAGCATTTATTTGGAAGTGTTGTAAGTGTGCACCCAGTGTGTCCTACACCATTTCATCAGACATTTATTCTTATGAAATAAATTTCATAAGACATTTATTCTTATTATTAGGAAGCTGAATGATTTCTATGTATTTGTTTAGTGTAATATTCCAATTTTTTTTGCACTCGGACTTAGAATTGAGATCAGAATGTGTTCAATGATTAGGTGAACATTATATGATTTTAAACTTCTACACGCTAAAGTATATTGCTGTTAAATTCAAAGATGTTAAAAGCAAGACCCCTGCCAAACAAACTCAGTTCCCTTTAGTTAATCCTTGATCTAAATATAATTTTCTTATTTCATTCTTTTATCTCTTGTATTCTGAAGTGCCAAAACAAAAATATCGATTGCTGCCTTGAATGCATTCATTAATAAAACATTGACTGGACTCCAGAGTAGAAAGTTCTGAACAGTCTTAATGTTTTGAGTGAAGAAATTTCTCCTTAAATGGATGACTCCAAGTCTGCTTCAGCTCTGGACATGGTTGCCAAAAGAGCAGGTCACCAAGCTTTCACTATTAAATGCTTGTTTCTCATTTTCCTAATCATGAGAAACTTATCACTTCCAGCGTGAACGCTCCTCATTAAACAATTTTTTTTGGTCCAGTATTCTTGTGAATCTATTCTATATTGTCTCGAAAGCACAGCCCATGAAGACACTGATTTCAGTTGCTGAGGCCTATGTTAGAAGATTTTTCATTAGAGTGAACCCCCAGAGCATCTAGCCCCAATAGTGTACCTAGCTGCCATCTTAAAACCACCACGAACCAATTGGCTGGAGTTATTGTGGATGTCTTCAACCTCTTACTCTTCTTTGGAACCTCTGATCTTAGAAGTAAGGTGACATGCTTCAATGACTACTAATGAGTAGCATTAATGTCTTTGAAGTGTTTTGAGGGGTTCAACTCTACACAGAACATTTCAATAAAGTGCCTTAATTTTTTTTTAAATGACTACCTGAATCTTTAACCAGTGTTTTTCCTCATGCGAAAGTAAAATTGAGACAAGGCCATAAAGTTAATGCTGTCTTGCTGTACCTTGCCCATCATCGTTGTTGAGTTCAAGTTTGACATTATCCTAATGTGGTTTGCAAATCACAGAGATTTAGCTGTTTTATGCCAACTGGCTTGTTTGTCTGAAAAGTTTGCTGGAAATATGTAGCTGAAGAAAACTGCCTGGAATGTGGAATAAATTATATAATATATGATTGTGTTTATGCTTACAATTTGTGCTTTGGAGAACTGATATTGTAATCCAGTGGTCTGTAAGATTAATAGTGTGAAATGTTTATTTTTGTTAGTATATTAATACATTTTATTTGGATGAATCTTAGTCTGTAAAGTTGCAGCATGCTTTTGTCATTGGCAGATATTTCATTTAGTTTAAGTAAAATTTTAGTTCAGAAAAAAAATCTGATAGCCATCCAGTTTAAATTGTGCTCCATTTGTAGGTTAATTCTGCTGTATCAAATGTAAATGGCATAGCAAGAGTTAAAAAAACAGACTGTTTAATCAGTTCAATCTGTCATCCCAGTCCCAACTTTTTGTAACTGTTAAATGGAACCTTGGAGATTGAAATTAAATGGTTCAGATCAATGACCTTTCATCAGAATATTTGAAAGACCCAATTTCTTCAATTCTGCTTATCTCATTGCCCTGCAAATATTCACTTTTTCAGTCTATATCTTTTGTTTTAAGTTGTTTTGGAATCTGGTTTCACCACCTTTTCAGACAGAATATTTCTTATTACCATAACTCACTATATTTTAAAATTAAACATTTTGTTGTCCAGCCTTGTCCCATCTCTGTTCTGTCCCAACCCTCCTTGGTACTTTTCAATGACTTTTAGTTACTAGCTTGCCAACCAATGGAAATTGCATCCAACAATGAAAATCTCTTGTCACTTTATATTTGCCAACATGTCTTAATTGTCCTATTGACCAGCTCTGCTGTAAGGAGAACAATCACAGGTTATCTAGTAAATGTGCAATCCTGACATCTGTAAAAGTAATGCATAATTATGCATTATTGACTCAAATTAAAAGAAACGCTTGGCTCCCTAATGGGGAGCGCTGAGCTGGAGGTGCTTTGACTTTGTTGTAGGTTGCAGTAACTCTTTTTACTGATCTGTGTGCATAAAATATCTGCAGGGAATGTGGTATTTTCTATTTTCTGCCAAATCTGGAAACAATTTTTAAAAATCGGTTTTAAAAGTAGTCGAAGGTGCCTGGAATAGGATTAATCCAGGAAGTCTTTGTAATGCATATTGAATTTATTCAGTAGATGGTCAGAAAATGTTGAAGTAACTATGGGTCAGGCAGCATCTCTGGAGAAAATGGATAGGTGACATTTCGGGTCAGGACCTAAAACATATTGAATTCTGGCTCAGGGCCCATTACATATTGAATGTATTCAGTCTTTGCTTGTGTCAATGTTTTCTGAAAAAGATATACTATAGAGAATAGATTCTGGAGAATGGAAAAATCTAGTTTCAGTAACTATAGCAATTTAACTCTACATAATTTGGGACATGCATTCATTAGTGAAATGGGCAACATGTGTTTCAATATCCTGGTTATTTCTTTTTATGATTATTCCATGAAATTTGAGATATATCATCCATTGTCTTGATCTTCCATTATTTCTCCATTGTATTGTTTATAAGTAGTTTGGCATATGTGCAGTGATTTATGGTTGCTGTCCACTTATTCTCTTAGTTGCAGGTTAGTTTACTTGCTGTGTAAATCCAGATGTTTATAATTATATAAAATAGCTGGTTATAAATTGTAGTCATTTAGTTCCTCGTAATTTCGGAAAATCATTTTCATGTGTAAGTGTAGGACAGAACTGCAGATGCTGGTTTAAATCGAAGGTAGACACAAAATGCTGGAGTAACTCAGCAGGACAGGCAACATCTCCGGAGAGAAGGAATGGGTGATGTTTCGGGTCGAGATCCTTCAGTCATGTGTAACTATGTTTGGCTGCAATTTTAAAAGGTCTTCATATTTGTAAGTAAACTCGTGGCCTATATGATTTCACTGATGAATATGCTAATTCATTTCATAATGAGCTACTTTGTGATGTTTTTGAGAAGTCTACTTGGTTTCAAATACTGTTATTCAGTAATCTCTCAATAGTGTTAAGCATTGACACCATTGATTAAATCTGTTTTGTCAAGTATTTAGTTGGTGAGATTGCATTAGTACTTTGAGTACTTTTTAAAAAGCAAACCATGTTCTAGGTTTTCTCATGCAACAGAGGTGCTTCATATTTAATAGAAAATAATTGAATGCACAGAAGTTTAGAAATGATGTAATTTAATGAAATCAGATTTTTAAATGTGAACTTTCATGTATCTTAAAATAGCATTTTTTGATGAAATCAATTTGATGAAGTCATCCATTTCGAAATATCTTCGCCCCTCTTCCCTAGCTTGAGGTGATGCCTAACTAAAGCTATGAGACTCGAGTTGAATCCATCCAAGTCATTTAGTGAAAATACATTGAGAAGAATTAAAGGATTGCAATCTTTAAAATGATTATTTTTTGACCATGGGAGAATGAGTTTGCGGCAAAACATAATAACTAGTAGACTTAGTGCTGTCCTGTCACCTGGCAATTTTGGACATTTATTCAGTCCTTCAAAACCTGTAAATATCAGTTTTGGAATTTTATTTGATTGAGCCTGTGCAATTTATGAATGTTAGATTATTAGATAATTTAATACAGGAATACACACAGTTCTGATTATTTTTAAAATTTAATTGTAATATTTTGGTTAGAATCCACTAATGGTTTACAGCTACTTTGGTTTTGCATATAGGACAATCAGAAATGTAAAAGGTTGTCTCTCAGAGCATATAGATTTTGCAGGAATTTTAGATTTTGCAGACTTCCATCATATTTTGAGGTCTGAAATCTAAAATAGAAACAACAGAAACCTCTGCAGGTTGGGCAGCATCTACAGAGAGCAGTGAACATAAACTGATCTGGTGAAATTCATTGACGTGAAATACTAACTTTGTTTCTATCGTCACAGATACCGTCCAATCTGGAGTATTTCCAGCATTTTCAGACTGGTAGCATCTGTAGTAATTTTCCTGTTGTATACTGCACCTGCCTGGGAGGGCCACGTCAAGTTTCATCTGAAATTCTGCTTTATGTTTGCATTAGTTTGAAATTTTGGTGTATTTACTGTTTGCAGTTCAAACAGCTATAGTTGACTGATAATGACTGGGTACTGCAATTGATAATATAATATATCCACTGCATAACAGCAAATTATTAAGCCTGAATGTGGTTTCAACTTTTGCTTTTTGCTGTGGGGTGATATGTCTAAATTTGGCATGCTTTCATATAGTATTTGAAGAAAAAGCACAGTGACTACCCTGTTCCTTGAATTGCTATTGATTTGCTTCCCTCTGCTTCTGCTTTTCCTAAGCTTGGTTCCAGTGGGACTGTTTAAAAAAACATTCATTATGTGTGACTGTATGCGTCAGCTGTGATTGCATGATAGCCTAAAAATAACCCTGCTTTCACCATTACCCTGCATGTTCCCAGTGGGAGTGTCCATACTGTGTATTCTCAGTAGAAAGTCGATGCTGAAGTGGGCTTTGCAAACCAGCATGGCTTTCAACCGTTCAGTATTCTTTCAAGTTCTTTAAGCTGCACTAATAATATTTATACAGCTACTCGTTTTTTGTTTTGAAAGGAGGATGTTAGCAGATATAGAATTTTGTCTTTTTTATCTTCGAAGATGGATCTTAAAGTGATGGCTGGAATTATGGAAGGCTGATCAGTGGGTGGATCTAATCTGTTAGCTATTTTAGGCTCAAATTTGAAATGTAAAATTTTAAAAACAAAATAGAGACTGTAATTTTTTTTTAAATGTTCTAAGCATTTGCATTCCTTTCTTACTAGCAAGCTGCAAGTTTTAGGTGTAGGTGAATGGAGCGGTAATCATAATTAAAAGACTTCTCGGCTCATCTCTATGGAATCAATTTAAATAAAACATGTCCGGTTTCTCCTGCTAATCATCAATGAAGCTTAGTAACCACGTCCTTAATGTTATTCACATAAGACTTGCAGTAACCTGTACTGCAACATCAGAAAGTGGTGTATAAAAAAAGGCAGAAGAAGCAAACGTTGTAGAAACTTTTGAATAGTGGATACTCACCATCAAAAAATGCATTATTATTTATGTACTAGAGATTGATTTGTCATTTATTATTGATTGACACATTGGCTATTCATCACCACTGCTTATCGATAGCAATGTCACTCAATGCAGCAGATTTCATGTCTGTAGTTTCCACATTGCGTGAATGTAAATAAGTAAAGCATAAATGGAATATAAAGGAGGAGCCTTCGTGAAACTGATATTAATCAGTTTTCTTTAAAAGATCCACATGAAAACAAACTGCAAACCACAAGTTATCTTAAATTCATCAAATGCTTCAATAGATAAATCAAAATGAAGATTAGAAAACAGCAGACACTGTAAATCTGAATTGAAAATGGAAAATGTCAAGAAAGCTTGGCTGAATCTGTGGAAAGAGATACTGAGTCTCAATTAGATTACCTTGATCTTGTTTACTTTTCATTGTAATAAACAATAAGTCCATTTCAGAACAGTCTGACTATAGGCTAGACATCAACAAATATTTAATTTTACTAGTTCTAAAGTAAAGGAAGTTTGTAGCTACTTGGTCAACAGATGTTCTGATCGATCCAGCACACACAGTTAATTTGGCATGTGTCAACATTTGGGTAATAGAGTCAGAGTCATAGAGTGATACAGTGTGGAAACAGGTCCTTCGGCCCATCTTGCCGACACCGGCCAACATGTCCCAGCTACACTGGTCCCACCTGCCTGCGCCTGGTCCATATCCCTCCATACCTGTTCTATCCATGTACCTGTCTAACTGTTTCTTAAACGTTGGGATAGTCCCAGCCTCAACTACCTCCTCTGGCAACTTGTTCCATACACCCACCATCCTTTGTGTGAAAAAGAAATTGTATAATAGGAAATTGGTTAGAAACATAGAAAATGGTACAGGAGGCCATTTGGCCCTTTGAGCTAGTACCACCATTCATTGTGATCATGGCTGATCATCCACAATCAGTAAGCCTGCCTTCTCCCCATATCCCTTGATTCCGCTAGCCCCTAGAGCTCCATCTAACTCTCTTTTTAATTCATCCAGTGAATTGCCTCTACTGCCTTCTGTGGCAGAGAATTCCACAAATTCACAACTCTCTGGGTGAAAACGTTTTTTCTCATCTCAGTTTTAAATTGTCTCCCCTTTATTCTTAGACTGTGGCCCCTGGTTCTGGACTTCCCCAACATTGGGAACATTTCTTCTGCATCTAGCTTGTCCAGTCCTTTTATAATTTTATAATTTTCCATAAGATCCACTCTCATCCTTCTAAATTCCAGTGAATACAAGCCCAGTCAACCCATTCTTTCATCATCTGAGAGTCCCGCCATCCCAGGGATTAATCTCGTGAACCCACGCTGCACTGCCTCTATAGCAAGGATGTCCTTCCTCAAATTAGGAGACCAAAACTGCACACAATACTCCAGATGTGGTCTCACTAGGACCCTGCACAACTGCAGAAGGACCTCTTTACGCCTATACTCAAATCCTCTCGTTATGAAGGCCAACATGCCATTAACTTTCTTCACTGCCTGCTGTACCTGCATGTTTACTTTCAGTGAATGGTGTACAAGGACACCCAGGTCTCATTGCACTTCCCTTTTTCCTAATCTGACATCATTGATAGCTATCTGGAAACCCACTGACTCGCACAGATATCTGGAAACCCACTGACTCGCACAGCTATCTGGACTACACTTCTTCCCACCCGGTCTCCTGCAAAAAGTCTGTCCCCTACTCCCAATTCCTCCGTCTACGCCGCATCTGCGCCCGGGATGAGGTGTTTCACACTAGGGCATCAGAGATGTCCTCATTCTTCAGGAAACGGGGCTTCCTCTCTTCCATTATAGATGAGGCTCTCACTAGGGTCTCTTCTACATCCCGCAGCTCCGCTCTTGCTCCCCCTCCCCCCATTCGTAACAAGGACGGAATCCCCCTCGTTCTCACCTTCCACCCCACCAGCCAGCGGATCCAACAAATCATCCGCCAACATTTCCGTCACCTACAAGGGGACCGCACCACTGGCCATATCTTCCCATCCCCTCCCCTTTCTGCATTCCGCAGAGACCGTTCCCTCCGTAACTCCCTGGTCCACTCGTCCCTTCCTACGGGCACTTTCCCCTGCAACCGCAGGGGATGCAACACCTGTCCCTTTACCTCCCCCCTCAACTCCATCCAAGGCCCAAACAGTCTTTCCAGGTGCGACAGAGGTTCACCTGCACCTCCTCCAACCTCATCTATTGCATCCGCTGCTCTAGATGTCAACTTCTTTACATCGGCGAAACCAAACGCAGGCTCGGCGATCGCTTCGCTCAACACCTGCGCTCAGTCCGCCTTAACCAATCTGATCTCCCGGTGGATGAGCACTTCAACTTCCCCTCCCATTCCCAGTCTGACCTTTCTGTCATGGGCCTCCTCCAGTGTCATAGTGAGGCCCACCGGAAATTGGAGGAACAGCACCTCGTATTTCGCCTGGGCAGCTAGCAGCCCAGTGGTATGAACATTGACTTCTCCAACTTTAGATAGTTCCTCTGTCCCTCTCTTCCCCTCCCCTTCCCAGATCTCCCACTGTCTTCCTGTCTCCACCTATATCCATCCTTTGTCCCGCCCCCTGACACCAGTCTGAAGAAGGGTCTCAACCCGAAACGTCACCTATTCCTTCTCTCCTGAGATGCTGCCTGACCTGCTGAGTTACTCCAGCATTTTGTGAATAAATACCATTGAGATAATAATCTGCCTCCTTGTTCTTGACGCCAAAGTCGATAACATCACATTTATCTACATTATATACTGCATCTGCCATGCATCTGCCCACTCACTCAACCTGTCCAAGTCACCCTGCAACCTCCTAGCATCCTCTTCGCAGTTCAGACTGCCACCCAGCTTTGTGTCTTCTGCAAATTTGCTAGTGTTACTTTTAATTCCATCATCCAAATAATTAATATATATTGTAAATAGTTGTGGCCCCAGCACCTTGTGGCACTCCACTCTCCACTGCCTGCCATTCTGACAGGGACCCGTTTATTCCTACTCTTTGTTTCCTATCTGCCAACCAATTCTCTATCCATGTCAATACCCTACCCCTAATACCATGTGCTCTAATTGTGCCCACTAATCTCCTGTGGGGGACCTTATCAAAGGTTTTCTGAAAGTCCAGATCCACTACATCCACTGGCTCTCCTTCATCCATTTTACTTGTCACATCCTCAGAAAATTCCAGCAGATTAGTCGAGCAGGATTTCCCCTTCATAAATCCATGCTGACTTGGACCAATCCTTTTACTGCTATCCAAATGTGCTGTTATTACTTCTTTAATAATTGACTCCAGCATCTTCCCCACCACCGATGTCAGGCTAACTGGTCTATAATTCCCCATTTTCTCTCTCACTCCTTTCTTGAAAAGTGGGATAACATTAGCTACCCTCCAATCCACAGAAGCTGATCCTGAATCTATAGAACATTGGAAAATGATCACCAATGCGTCAACGATTTCTAGAGCCACCTCCTTGAGTACCCTGGGATGCAGACCATCAGGCCCTGGGGTTTATCAGCCTTCAGTCCCATCAGTCTACCCAATACTATTTCTCGCCTAATGCAAATTTCTTTCAGTTCTTCTGTCTCCCAAGATCCTCTGTCCTCTAGTACATCTAGGAGATTGTTTGTGTCTTCCTTATTGAAGACAGAACCAAAGTACCTGTTCAACTCTTCTGCCATTTCCTTGTTCCCCATAATACTTTTACCTGTTTATGCCTTCAAAGGACCCACATTTGAGTTTACTAATCTGTTTCTCTTAACACACCTAAAGAAGCTTTTACTATCCTTCTCTATATTCTTGGCCAGCTTACCCTCGTACTTCATCTTTTCACCCCATATTGTCCTTTTTGTTACCTTCTGTTGTCCTTTGAAAGTTGCTAACTGCTCTGGCTTCTCGCTACTCTTTGCTATGTTATACACCTTTTCTTTAAGTTTTATTCCATCCCTAACTTCCCTTGTCAGCCATGGTTGCCACTTTGGTTCTGTCACTTGCTCCCCTTAATCTTTCTTCCTCTTTGGAATGAAATGATCCTGCATCTTCTGGATAATGCCCAGAAATTCCCTTTATGAAGGGCTGAACAACTGGATTGTTTGTTATCCCAGCACAAGTTTTAGCAGTTCATTTAACCTTGATAAAGAACTGGATGTGAAATGTAGTAAAGACTTGCTTTTAGCAAATTTACCCTGATTGACTCGACACCAAGGGGTCAGTCCATTGGTGTTGTGTACCCAGTGGGTTTTTTGAGTCATAATTTCACTCGGCAAATTAACTTGAAAAAGTTTCAACTTTGCTACCTCGATAAAATCTCCCAGTTGCCCAGGATGACTGGGATACATAAACAAGATCATGGCATGACAGAGAGATGCAAGAGACAGCAGATGTTGGAATCTTGAGCATAAAACAATGTTTTGGGAAATAGGCAAATGAAGCTCCCAACCCAGTGCCGCCTAACCTGGGGATTTCCTCCAGCCATTGAGTCATAGAGAGTTGTAGAGTGATACAGTGTGGAAACGGGCCCTTTGGGCCCAGCTACGCGTCCCACCTGCCAGCATTTGGTCCATATCCCTCCAAATCTGTCCTATCCATGTACCTGTCTAACTGTTTCTTAAATGTTGGGATAAATAGTCCCTACTGTACCACCACCTCTAGCAGCTTGTTCCATTCATCCACCAGCCTTTGTGTGAAAAATCCGCGGGTATTTTTTTGATCTATGACATGAAAATTTGTTGTTTACACTTTAGGGTCTGCACCCACATCACTGCCAAGCCGATTGACTAACAGTCTTCATCTTGTGTGCTGTTTTATCTGTCAGGATACAGGGTAGTCTTTTCTTTACAGTAGCAATTAAACTGATTATGGCATAGGTGAATGTGATTGTTATTTTGAGGACTGGCATTTTGTGTCTTTAGTTTTAATATACACACAAAAGGACCGGCAGCATTAGCTGTTAATATTCTTAACTGAGCTGGCTATTGGGAGGGATTTGTCTCGTGCTAAATTATAATTTTTATTTGTTGCCTCAGCAACCATGAGCAAGACAGCGATGTCTTCCACTGGAAAGGCTGATATGCATGAGTTGTAAATACAGGAAAGTTAAATCTCCTTTGCTTTGGCATGGTGCCATGGCATTTTCACCCCTTGGGCTACTACCGTAATCTACATCAAACTTTTAACATTTTATTCTAAATTAGAGTGTGTGCGTCTATTCACTTCTGTGTCACGAGTGCCAGATTTGTAGCAAATGATAATTTGTTCCATTCTACCCGGAGTAAACAAAGAATCAATTGTTAGAGAGGGCAGCCTCTCACCGCTTGGGTTTGCTATCTAGTTCTTAATTACATTGGGTGCATTGGCCAGTAGTTAACCCTGAATGACTATCTCAAAGATAGATTTTGTGGTCAATGTTGCATTCCTGTTGGGGCTTGGTGTGTGCAGGTTGGTGACCTCATTTCCTATACGTACTTAAACTACTTCATTGGCTCAAGCACTTTGGGACAATTTGAAGTCATGAAAGGTGCAAGATGGAGGTCGTTTTGCAGCTTGAACAGTCATCATGACCTTGGAATGTTAGAGAAAGGGCTTTGTTCAATGATATGGCTGCTTGCGACACATGCAGATTAGTATTAAGCATATTGATTGAAGCGTGATCAGTAAAATGATCACTGAGCGTAATCTCCCAGGACTAGGCTGTTGAGGACAATGATCAAAGAGGGAGATGTGAGCCCTTCAGATTGTCTTCCAATCGAGTGACTGCTCAATTAGATCTTTAGGCTGTGGGGACTGATCTAATGCCTCGTCAGCAACTAAAACCTGCTCCATCATGATGGCTACTGCAACGGCGATCCCCAATGGAGGACAACGTGTTTGCAACACTGTCAGGGTGATGTTGAAGGATGCAATCATCCCCTCGAAACTCATCACCAAGCTTTCCACCCAAGGTGTGTGTCTAAACACAACTACAATCCAATTTACAAATTCGTGGATGATACCACTGTGGTTGGTTGAATCACTGGTGGTGATGAGTCAGCATACAAGGGAGCTAGAACACCTAATTGAGTGGTGCCACAATAAACCCTCTCGCTCAATGTCAACAAAACCACTTGGTCTCTTTGCAGTTGCATTTTATTGTAGCCTGATTTGTCATCTGTACTTTAATTCCATCTTTCCTACTTTCTACATATTAAGATCTGTAATCTTAATATTGCCAAAGAAAAATCATCCGCCTTCCTGAACTTTGGAATGTTACTGGACCGAGTGGACCCGTTGGGCCCAAAACACTCCTGCATTGGTGCAGCTCCCCTCCCCCCCCCCCCCCCCCCCCACTCCCCTCCGGTGTGCATTTTGAATTTAACATTTAAGAGGATGTTAATTTCAAGATTCCCTCCCCTCCAGGAGGAATATTCTGTGACAATTCTGAATTCTTTTTTAAAGCAGCCACGTTGACCTTTTGATTTGATTTTAATACAAGATTATTTTAATTGTACACTTTTGTTTAATTTTGTTCTCTGTAGAATCATTGGAGGATTAAGTGGGTATTCTGGTGGACATGTCTGTGGTCTTAAAGATCATCAGTTGAAGTACAGGTCCACGACCAATTTTTTTTTCCTGGAACCCTTGGTTCTAGAGCGTTGCCATATTATCTGTTTTGCTGGACCAATAGAGGTCAGGTAATAATGTTACAACAATACACCTCTGATCCGCTAATTATACCCCTCATGTGTCTATAAAGCACCATGGATTGCTAGAAACTTAAATAAAAAACAACTTGAATTTCTAGCTCAGGCAGCTCAGGCGCCAGTTAATGAGTTGCCCTCAGAAGTCCCGATGAGGCTCAGATTGATGGTCGTTTGTGGGGCTGTGGTGCCACTTTCCCGGAAGGACTACTAGGGCAAACTCCACCGACCTGAGATTTGCCCAATCAACCACAAATCCGGTGAGGTGGACACGTCTGCTCTCTGACTCAGGCCTTCGAATGGAGTCGAACGACTGGAATGGGCCGCTGGGGGGATGAAATACCGGCTTGCAAATTTGGCTTCGGAAGTCGACTGGAAAAGGATCTGGGGCTCCTACTGGGCTGGAGTTCCAAAGCCCCGGCCCGCTGGGGGCAAATTAAATCTGCCGATTGGCTGGGGAAGTCTCAATAAGGTTGAGATCGGCTGCCTCACCTGGCCTACGTGTCACCTGGGAGGGAGGGGGGGGGGGGGGGGGGGGATTTCAAGTGTGCTCTTGTAATTTTGTACAGATTAAAGGTGCTGGACAGCTAGTTGCCGGAAAATTGGTCGTGGATCTATCTGAAGAAATAGATTTGTTTGCAAAAGTGAAACATGTGAGATTAAAAGGACAATGGCATTGTGGAATTAAAATTGACTGAGGAACAGAAGGAGGAGAAAAGAGGCAGATTTTTCTGACAGAAGTGTAGTACTCTACAAGGCTCAGTATTAGAACTACTGTTCTTGTATATTAATGGGCTGATTTTGGATTTATAGGACACAATTTAAAAGTTTGCAGGTGACTCAAATATAAACAATATAATAAACAAGGAACATGGAGATATATTTCAGATGGACATGACAGGCACATGCAGATGAACTTGAATGCAGAGAAATGGTATACATTTTGGTACAAGAATGAGAGGTGGGCGCATGAACCAATTAAGATAATTATAAATGGATTTGGAACACACAGTCATGGGCGATTATAAAGGATATATGGTGCAGAAACAGTACCTGGCTGATACATTTAATCAGACCCTAATCATCTTGACCTGCATAACTTGGTGCCAGGTGACGATTTTGAGCAGGTTGTGCATGTGAGCATTTCAGTCTGCGCATGAATCTTAGTTAGGGAGGCTTAGATAAAAAACATTGATAAGTTTGCAGTTTGCCATGGGTGTTTTTTTTCTTGTTTCAGTTTCCTGGGGTCAACAGCTTGATGTTCAGCTTCTATGCTCATTCCTCTACCACCTTCCAAGTACGATTTGGCTTTTATTCCCTATGTTGTGTGCAGGGCAGAGGAGAAAAGGTTGCAACTAGAGGAAAGTTATTTTGTGGAGGGGAATACAATCATTACAATTAAGTGCCATTTTTAAAGATTTTTTTCTATTAGAATTGAAGCAGTTTGAAAATAAAGGGTCAGTTGTTGTAGCTCATGGGTGTTTTATAATATATTAAGTTGTATCATGTATGACATTTTTGATTTTCACCCATTGGGAATCAATCAACTTGTAATTGCAGATATTAAAAGCAGATATTATTGCCGCATTTAGTTTGTTTATTCTCCAGAGGCATTTCTCAAATGTTATCAGAAAATATAACAAACTTGGATAGTATTCAAAATCTGTATTAAATTATAAAATAAGTATTAAATGGATAAGTTGAAAGGTAAAAATGATGAGCTGCTAGTCTGGGTACTAATTAATTTTACTACCCATTTACAGTACAAAGTTTTGATCATTTTATGTACATTTAGTTAATAACAAGGACAGTGGAACTTTGTGGTGCAGAATAACAAGCTGCCCAAGTAGATGAGAAAAGGTTTAGTTTAGATAGTTAACTAGCTTTAAATAGAAATTCCTAGCAAACCGTGTGCTGTTCAAGTGTCAACAAAATATTTACTGACTTGTGTAATTGAAAATGAATAGGAGGTCAAGGTACTGGTCTTTCTGTGACCCCTTAGGTTGAACTGCATTTGAGGAGCGCAGCTTGCATAAGTTGGGCATACCTGTATGCAAAATGTATTTTGAGAGAGCCTAATGCAATGGTAGCAATTGTTTGAATCTCTTTGTTGTCAGAATGTTTTCACTGCGAACTTGCTTCTGGAATGGAGTCCAATTTCTACTCCCCATTTGTGTAATGCCACCTATTACTATAGTTACAGACTCTGGTTGTGCCTTTAGAAAGTTAGTGCTTTTTGAAACTATGCAGTCCTCCCTGTAATTGATAACAGACTAAGACAGCTATGGAGCAAAAATAGAAATCCTGGAAAGGTCCAGCCAATTTAGCAGCATCTGTGAAAGAGAAACCAGTTAACGTTTCGGGTCGGGAACCCATCCTCAGAATAGGGAAGAGTGAGAGGCGTGGCAGTTTGTAAAACTGAACTGGGTGGAAGAGCTGGGTGAAAGGCAAAATGTTGGAGTAAATCGGCGGGACAGGCAGCATCTCTGGATAGAAGGATTGGGTAACGTTTTGGGTCGAGACCCATCTTCAGTCTGATAGTCAAGGAAGAGAGAGACACAGAGATATGGAAGGGTAAGGTATGAAAACGAGAGATCAAAGGGGATGTAGATCAAGGAAAATGTAGAATAGATCATTGTTAACTAGGGGAAGGTGATAACGAGGCATACAAAGATAACATTTAATCAGGTGGACAGTCGAAGTAGTCGAGAACAAGGATGGGGGAGGGATGGAGAGAAGGAAAGAAAGGGTTGCTTGGTTAGAAGTCAATATTCATACTGCTGGGTTGTAAGATGCCCTAGCATAATATGAGGTGCTGATCGTCCAATTGGCGTTGGACCTCTGACAGTGGAGGAGGCCCAGGACAGAAAGGTCAGTGTGGGAATGGAGGGGAAGTTAAAATGTTTAGTAACCGGGAGATCACATAGGTCTAGGAGGTCAAGGTACTGGTCTAGTACCTTGTAGATTTAAGAGGTGTCCAGCGAAACGATTGCCGAGCCTCGACGATATATAGGAGTCCACACCTGGAACAGCGGACACTGTAGATGAGTTTGGAGGAGGTGCATGTGAACCTCTGCCTCGCCTGGAAGGACTGTCGGGGTCCTTGGATGGAATCGAGGGAGGTGGTATAGGGACAGGACAATGGATCAATACACCAGTTCTAAACTAACAAACATAATTCTCTAATTCCTCAACAAAGAGGAAATGGGGAAAACAAATTGATGCAATCCATAACTGACATTAGAAACCAGGAACCGCATATGCTGGTTTACCAAAACAGACACAACGTGCTGGAGTAAATCAGCAGGTCAAGCATCATCTCTGGAGAATAGTGATAGGTGATATTTCAAGTCAAGACCCTTCCCAGCACTTTGTCTTCTTCCCACAACTTGCATTGGGTGGGAGAGCGACAGAGGTTCTATAGAGTGGGAGATGGATGGAGAGAGAGTGGATGCAAGGGTTACTTGAAGTGATAGAAATCAATATTTATATCTCTGGGTTTTAAGCTGCCCAAGCCAAATATGAGGTGCTGTTCCTCCAATTTACATATCGCATGCTCTCTTTGGCTAACAACTAAAGGAAGTACTAGAATTTGGTGCCAGTTTAGACGGCTTTGAGAAGCTAGCAATCTTAAACAGGTTCCCACAGATAATGAACTTGCTAGGTATTTTGTTTTAAACTTAATCATTTACTAGGTTGCCACTGGAAGAAGATTTGAAACAACAGCTAGATAAATAAGTCTAAACCAAACTTGTATTTAAAAAATATATATAAGAGAAGATATTGACTATGACCAAAGTGCAGTCTAGGCTTTTGAAAGAAGACAGAGGCAAATATCATCGCTATCACTGCCTTTTTTTGGACCTGTTGTTATGCAGATCACGGTAAGAGACTGAAGGGTACCTCCATGATCCTGATCTGTTCAGAAACTGCATTACTGAAGTAATGATGATCGTCAAACTATGTGCTAAATAATAACACTTTGCCCTCTTTACAATTTAATGGTGACATCCTCTTCCCTTGAGCCTTAGACTCTTAAGAAATATTAATCTGGATTTAATTGTTGCTCTGAGGGAAATATGTCATACCTATTTTCTTCGTCTCAGCACCTCATAATTTTACACAGCTCAATTAAATCTCCCTTAAGCCGCCTCTGTTCTGTGGCCATTTAACGATCTTGGTTCAGATGGAGGCAGTGACAATTAAATCCAGTTTAAGATTTGTTAAACACTCAAAGACTCTTGAGGAAAGAGAATGTAACCGGAATGTCACCATGAAATTTGTTATAAAAACCATGACTGAAGAGCCAGACCAAGAGGCAGTTTACAGAAAATGATTCTCGATGCACCTCCCCTGTGTTTATGGTTGCAGTTAGAAATATGACGGTCATAAATTAGAATAGTCCAGGACAAATTTATTTGATTGGCTTTCCAGCCACTGGACTTGTCACCGATGTAACAGTTTCTTCCCTGTTATTCGCACTGTCAAGAATTTTCACCTTCATTCATAGAAGATAGACGCAAAATGCTGGAGGAACTCAACACAATGGGCAACATCTCTGGAGAGAAGGAATGGGTGATGTTTCAGGTTGAGACCCTTCAGAAGAAGGATCTTGACCTGAAACGTCACCCATTCCTCTCCAGAGATGCTTCCTGTCCCACTGAGTTACTCCAGCATTTTGTGTCTGCCTTTGGTGTAAACCCACATCTGCAGTTCCTTCTTCGACCGTCACTCATGCTGTGTCCAGACTTTATTTATATTGCCATGTCTTTCTTGTTAAAGAATGGCTATCCAGGAATTTGCTGCTGAAGCATGTTGCATGTCCTGGCTGATTGGTTAGTCTCTAGTGATTCAGGAAGAAGGTCAACAACAACAACCCCTGACTGAGCCATTTAAAAATAGGCTTTTATTTTTTTGTTGCTTTGTCCACATACACATAACAGTGACACGCATATTGAAGGAAAAGACTAAACTGATTTGACCCCATTTAATTTGGGGCAAACTCTTCAGGTTTGAGATTATTTTTCATCATTCAGCACAGATTATTTAAAAACAAACTTAAGAAAACTAGATGTACGGATGTGGGGTCGTTTGTCTGAAAATATTAACTTTTCTCATTTATGTACAATATAAAAGAAAATGCGGCAGCATAGATGAGTTTCAAACACCAAGCAAAGGTTTTCAATATTACAGGTGTCATTTAGATTTAAAAGTAAACATGTCAAACTTTTCCAATATTTAGATCTTACAGTAGTTTGCAAACCTATATGCATGAATGATTAATGGAGCAACAAGTTGATAATTTAACTTTGCTGGCTCTCTATTTAATATTTGTTTCTAATTAATGTAATCGTGCTTTAAAAAACACAAACCCATGGTAGTGACGAGCCGGGCGTGGACCAAAATACTCTTGCAACCCTCCGTGCAAACCTCTCCTACGGGCGCGGTAACCCCTGTTGGGTGCAAGCCTCTCCTGCAGGCCCGGCAACCCTCCCCCAACTGACGATCCGTGGACCCTTTGCCGGCCGGGGAGTGTCCCCCGGGGCCGTGAGTGGGAGAGAGGGGGAGAGGAAAAGGAAGAAGAGGGGGAGAGGAAAAGGGCGGCCAGTGCTGCGGCTAGAGCGAGCCGTGGACGCTTGCGCTGCACCACGGGAGGAAGGTCAGGCATGGGACACGCCGGGACGAGCACCGGTCCTCCCGGCGGGGGGGGGTGCACATTTATTAGTTTATTAAATTAATTGCTTTTAAAATGTGACAAAACATGATCAATCGAGACCGCAGGGAAATGGTGAGTAGCGTTCTGACTGTCTATTCTATCAGCACCTCACAATTTAATATATTTTTCTCAGGTTTCCTCTTGTCCTCCGATGCTGTAGAAAAAAAATCGAAGTTTGTCCAACCTCTCATAGCTAATATCCTTTGGGAATAATCAGCAACACGTTTCTTGAGATAATATATTCACATTCTATAATTTTGTTTGGTTTCTTCGTTGTGGCAATTGAATTGCTTTGCATCATATTGTCGAGTTCGCGTTCGCGGTCAGTTGTTTGACAATAATCAGAGACGGCACAGACTTTACCTGTTCTCTAAGACGAGATCTCTAATAAACTAACAGGTAAAGTCTGTGCCGTCTCTGATTATTGTCATCCAACTGACCGCGAACGCGAACTCGACAATATTTGGATGCATCCAGCTTTTAATGCTATTACTATAAACCTGTTTGTCTTTGTCAAGTGTGCAGGTACACCCAATAAGCTGAGAGAATGAAACAAAGTTGAGAAATGATGTAGGAACACAGGAAATTTGGACAGTTTTAATTTAACTCTTCATGCCTGCTTGTTACAAGGGAACAGGTTCAAGCATCTGACTCGTAGAAAAGAAAAAAGACACCCTCGTCCGTTAAGTTACAAATCAGATTTATTGGCAAGAGAGAACAAAATCAATTCTTATCTCGGTATGTACGGGGCCCGTCTTACAGCAGCACACCTCCCTCTCTCTCTGTCACCGTCCATGGCGCTGATCGCAACCCAACCTGTCGGTGAACCCCTCTCGTCAAGAACTACCTTATGGCTTACCGACGCCTGCCTTTATACAGGCAAAAATCAGTCATTGAAATAACCGCCGGTAAGTCCTGACCAACAGCGCTGCTCCCAAATTCAAACTACAACCAATGGCAGGGGACTGCAACCAAGCAAGGTCCCCCGCCCCCAAGGAAACAAAGCACTATCAGCCGCAGACTGGTGTGTAAAGCATTACACACAGTGCTACAGACGGTGCGCAAAGCAATACACACAGTGCTACAGACTTGGCGTGTAAAGGTAATACTCACGGCGCTGCTTGTTTGGCATGCAAAGGTTTAAACAGAGTGATGTCGGCAGTGCATGGGAATTTAAACAAACCCCTGTCGGCTGCAGCATTATGGGTTCTAAATATAGCGCTACTGGCCACAGTGCTATGGGCTTTAAACATAGCGCTCTGGGCTTTAAATATAGCACTGTAGCCACAGCGCTATGTGTCACAGACTGTGCGGACAAAGTTCTCGGAGAACACTGCTTCACCATTCAGTAAGATTGTGGCTGATCTGCCTCTGCACGATTCTCCTGCACTAACCCCATATCCCTTGATTCCCTTCATAACCAAAGTTATATTGTTCTTTCTTGAGTCCCTATTCACCTCTTGGGTAGAGAATACCAAAGATGTACTGTGTTCTAAGTGAAGACATTTCTTATCTCAGTTTTGGATGGTTGATTATTATCATCCCTGCATTTACGTCATCCATTGTAAGAATTTAGTATGTTTCAATGAGATCTCTTCATTTTTCTAAATGTTTAATAATAATAATATAATAATAATAAACATTTATTTTATATAGCGCTTTTCCAAATGCTCAAAGACGCTTTACAAAACAGTCAAAACATAAAAACACACAAACTGACAAACTGACGGAGAAGCGGCGAACAAACAGCGCCAGCGTCCTCTCACGTCAGGGTCCGGCAGTAAACAATAAAAAACACAAGACACACAATTACAATTTAACACAAACAGCCATCACAGTGATTGCTCCAGGCACACCCTCACTGTGATGGAAGGCAAAGAAAAGTCTTATCTCCTCCTCATTCTTCTCCCGTGGTCAGGCAGTCAAACTGCTGCCACGAGGCGATCGAGGCTCCCGACTTTAGAAGCCCCCACCGGGCGATGGAAAGTCCCAGGCCGAGCTGAGCAGGCCGATGAAGGTCCTGAGCCCCCACCGGGCGATGGAAAGTGCCACGGCCAGGCCACGCAGGGCGTTGAAGGTCCTGCGAGCGGGTCGATCGTACCTCGCGCTTCGGGGCGGTCGAAGCTGCTACGACTGGAGCTCCCGAAAGCCGGCCGCCAGCCAGGGACCTGCGAACTCCCGATGTTGCAATCGGCAGGGCCCACGGCCGAAGCCTCCGAGATGGTAAGTCCAGGCCCTGCGACCGGAGTCTTCAAGGTCGATCCCAGCTGGAGGCCGCGGAGTTAGGCCGTAGCGCGAACGGAGATACGACATGATAAAGGTCGCATCTCCGTTGAGGAGGAGATTGGAAAAAAAAGGTTTCCCCCACCCCACCACCACCCCCCGCATAAACAGAGTTAAAAATAAATCAAAACATACATTTAACGATAACAATAGACAAAAAAAAAAGACAGAGAGACTGCTGATGAGCCGCAGCTGCAGAACGCAGCCACGCCCCCACATAATAGGCTTATAATAGGCTTAAATGTTTAATAGGCTTATAATTTTTCCACATTATATTCCATTTGTCATATCCATTCTATTCACAGAGCCTGTTCGCATCTTCCTAAAGCCTCTCTGCATCCTTCTCAAAACTCGCACTACAACATGACTTTATACCATCAGCAAACTTGGTATACGTTACAGTAATGTGTCAAATGCTCCAGAACATCTGAATTTGCATGGAAACGTGTGACAAAAATGAAGATTTCATACCAGATCTCACATTTCTATTCCTGTATGACATTTGTTTAAATTTGTGGTCTTGGTTTCTTTATATTGGTTGTTCAAGTAGTGGTGGTAAATGCTACAAATTATCCTTTGTACTTTGTGATTACAGAAAGACCCGGACATTCTTAAACTCTGGCTAGAGAGCTTTGTTGGAACGTATGAAAAGTTTCTTGATGTAGACTTTGAAAGACCTCCCACAAGGTATGTGCTGTATCAAGGTTATCATTTTTTTCAAAACATTTTTGCTACTGAAAAGAGTGTCCTTGTTCATTAGTCACTTAAAGTTAGCATGCAGGTACAGCAGGCAGTGAAGAAAGCTAATGGCATGTTGGCCTTTATGACAAAAGGAGTTGAGTATAGGAGCAAGGAGGCCCTTCTGCAGTTGTATAAGGTCCTAGTGAGACCGCACCTGGAGTACTGTGTGCAGTTTTAGTTCCAAAATTTGAGGAAGGACATTCTTGCTATTGAGGGAGTGCAGCGTAGGTTCACTAGGTTAATTCCCGGAATGGCGGGACTGCCGTATGTTGAAAGACTGGAGCGACTAGACTTGTATACACTGGAATTTAGAAGGATGAGAGGGAATCTTATTGAAACATATAAGATTATTAAGGGATTGGACTCGTTAGAGGCAGGAAACATATTCCCGATGTTGGGGGAGTCCAGAACCAGAGGCCACAGTTTAAGAATAAGGGGTAGGCCATTTAGAATGGAGATGAAGAAAAACCTTTTCACTCAGAGAGTTGTAAATCTGTGGAATTCTCTGCCTCAGAAGGCAGTGGAGGCCAATTCTCTGGATGCTTTCAAGAGAGAGTTCTTAAAGATAGCGGAGTCAACGGATATGGGGAGAAGGCAGGAACGGGGTACTGATTGTGAATGATCCGTGATCACATTGAATGGTGGTGCTGGCTCGAAGGGCCGAATGACCTACTCCTGCACCTATTGTCTATTGAATATACATTAATGACTTAGATGAAGGGATTAAAAGTACCATTAGCAAATTTGCAGATGATACTAAGCTGGGGGTAGTGTGAATTGTGAGGAAGATGCAATAAGGCTGCAGGATGACTTGGACAGGTTGTGTGAGAGGGCGGATACATGGCAGTGAGGTTACTCACTTTGGAAGTAAGAATAGAAAGGCAGATTATTATCTGAATGGTGTCAAGTTAGGAAGAGGGGATGTTCAACGAGATCTGGGTGTCCTAGTGCATCAGTCACTGAAAGGAAGCATGCAGGTACAACAGGCAGTGAAGAAAGCCAATGGAATGTTGGCCTTCATAACAAGAGGAGTTGAGTATAGGAGCAAAGAGGTCCTTCTGCAGTTGTACCGGGCCCTGGTGAGACCGCACCTGGAGTACTGTGTGCAGTTTTGGTCTCCAAATTTGAGGAAGGATATTCTTGCTATTGAGGGTGTGCAGCGTAGGTTCACTAGGTTAATTCCCGGAATGGCGGGACTGTCGTATGTTGAAAGGCTGGAGCAATTAGGCTTGTATACACTGGAATATAGAAGGATGAGGGGGGATCTTATTGAAACATATAAGATAATTAGGGGATTGGACACATTAGAGGCAGGAAACATGTTCCCAATGTTGGGGGAGTCCAGAACAAGGGGCCACAGTTTAAGAATAAGGGGTAGGCCATTTAGAACGGAGATGAGGAAGAACTTTTTCAGTCAGAGAGTGGTGAAGGTGTGGAATTCTCTGCCTCAGAAGGCAGTGGAGGCCAGTTCGTTGGATGCTTTCAAGAGAGAGCTGGATAGAGCTCTTAAGGATAGCGGAGTGAAGGGGTATGGGGAGAAGGCAGGAACGGGGTACTGATTGAGAGTGATCAGCCATGATCGCAATGAATGGCGGTGCTGGCTCGAAGGGCTGAATGGCCTACTCCTGCACCTATTGTCTATTGTCTATTGAAATTGAAGAAACAGCTCTTGAGCAGGAATCTTGCAAAACTCCTTATGCTGACAACGGAGAAGGGCCACGATAGAACTACATATGCTGTTAGCTTGAGTTGAATGAATAAGGTCTAGAATTAATCATTATATTTTGAGGCGTGAAACTATTGTGCATTGTAGCAAACAATAAGACTGTATTAAAAAAAAGGAGGCAATTGCTGGAGTAACTCAACAGATCAAGCAGCATTTCTGGAGAACATGGGTAGGTGACGTTTGGTGTTGAGACCTTTCAGACTGATTGTGGTGGGGTGAAGGAAGCTGGTAGAGAGGAGGGGCAGGGCAAAACCTGGCAAGTAACCGGTGGGCGCAAATGAAGGGGGTTTTGATAGGCAGATGTTTGGACGAAGACCAGAGATGAAAAAACAAGATGCGAGACAAAAGAGTTGAAGAGTTGTGAATTGTGAAGCTACAGGAAGGAATGTAGGTGGAAGGGGAAAGATGGGTGTGGGGGCGTTGTTTTGGTAGTTACCTAAAATTCATACCTTTGGGTTGTAAGCTACCAAGCCGATTGAAATGCTTTTCCTCCAATTTGTGAGTGGCCTTACTCTGGTCATGGCGGAGGCCTAGAACAGAAGTGTCAGTATGGGAATGGGAAGAATTAAAATAATTAGCAACCGGGAGACCCAGTGCACCTTGCTAGACCAAACACAGCGTTTGGCGAAAGGGTCACCAAGTCTAAGTTTGGTCTCGCCGATGTACATGAGGCCACATTGGGAGCACTGGTTGCAGCAGATGACTCAACGACTGTTTTGCCAAGGCCTATTGGATCTCCTGGTTGTTAATCTTTGCAACTCCTCTTCCGATTCCCATACTGACTTTTCTGTCCCGGCCCTTCTCCATTGCCAGAGTAAGGCCATGGCCAAACCTGAGGAACAGCACCTCACATTCCACTTGGGAGGCTTAGAACCCAATGGTATGAACATTGAATTCTCCAATTTTAGGTAACTAGCAAAAGACCCACCCGATCATCGCCCCCATCCATGCTCTCCTTAGATGCTGCCTGTTCACTGAGTTACTCCAGCACTTGTCTTTTCTCATAAACCAATATCTGCAGTTTCTTGTTTTTCCATAAGATAGCCATAGGATTTATTTTCCAACATTATGATTTTAAGTTCACTGAGGTGAGAACAAGCGTGAAATGTAGCATCAGATTGGCAATATGCTTGTTCAATTCAAAAATCTTACTGCAGCCGCATCATTGGCACATATACTCTGACAAACACAAAAATACACTCTAAATAATACATGAATTACACAAAATTCCAAAGGAAAAAAGACTGCAAAAGGACAAGATATTGGTGCAAAAATATAGTTAGAGAAAAGTACATCCACAATACTGCGAGACGTGGGCCATAGTTAAGGCAGGATTAGGGTAGTGTAGCCTTGTTCAAGAGCTTGATATTTGTAAGAAGTAGTAGTTTTTAAACCTGGTGGTGTGGGGGTTCATGCTCCTGTACCTTCTGCCTGATGATCGTAGTGAGAGGAGGGCATGGCCCAGATGGTGGGAATCCTTGATGATAGATGATAACTTCTTGAAACAGCACCTTATGTAGATGCTTTCGCTGGAGGGATGGCTGTGTTCATGATGGATCATAGCAGTGAGCTATGGGAATGGGGGGGCTACGGTGGCTTGATCTGACAAAGGTCAGTTGTGGATATATTCCATTAACTCTCATTGGCTTGGGTTAGGTAAAATATTATCTGCAGGTCAGATTTGTAGTAACATATCAAATTACAAGTCAGAAATATGTAAAATTAACAAAGCCTGGAGCCTTGTGACTAAAGGTTTTCAAATTCTTGCCCTTTCCCATGCATACAGACTCCTAGGACATGAAAATAAACTGTATAAATCTAAATAGGTGAGAAATATTCTGAATATTCTTCTGATTCCCCACTTCTCCCTGTGCCATATCCAAGTCTAGGACTGTGTGATCCAACAGCGCAACCACCTTCTGTCCAGTATGATCATAGTGCCAATAGACAATAGACAATAGGTGCAGGAGTAGGCCATGCAGCCCTTCGAGCCAGCACCACCATTCAATGTGATCATGGCTGATCATTCTCAATCAGTACCCCGTTCCTGCCTTCTCCCCATATCTCCTGACTCCGCTCTATCTAGCTCTCTTGAATGCAAAGAATTGGCCTCCACTGCCTTCCGGGGCAGTGAATTCCACAGATTTACAACTCTGACTGAAAAAGTGTCATTCTGTTTGCTCCATGCAAAGATTCTGCACTTGTACCAGCCAGCAGCAAATTTTGAGGCCCAGTACTCTGGTGCGGAGAAACAATAATTTGGAAAATGTAATTGTAAACGCAAACTGATAATTTTTTGATAGTCGGAATAAAGGTGTAGACTATTTTCTAAATGGGGAGAGAATCCAGAAATCGGGGGTGCAAAGGGACTTGGGAGTGCTGGTGCAGGATTCCCAAAACGTTAATTTGCAAGTTGAATTGGTAGTAAAGAAGGCAAATGCAATGCTAGCATTTAGTTCAAGAGTGCTTGTATACAGAAACAGATGTAATGCGGAGGCTCTATAAGGCGCTGGTCAGGCCTCATTTGGAGTATTGTGAGCAATTTTGGGCACCATATCAAAGGAAGGATGTGGTGGCTCTGGAGAGGGTCCAGAGGAGGTTTACAAGAATGATCCCAGAAATGAATAGTTAACATATGATGAGCGTTTGATGGCACTGGGCCTGTACTCACTGGAGTTTAGAAGAATGAGGGGGGACCTCATTGAAACATACAGAATATTGAAAGGCTCGGATAGAGTGAATGTGGAGAGGATGTGGAGCAACTGGCCTGGATGGAGTCTCTGGGCCGGGTCCTTGGGAACTGCGCGGACCAACTAGCGGGAGTGTTCACAAACATCTTTAATCTCTCCCTCTTCCATTCTGATGTACCCACCTGCTTCAAGAATATCACTTTCATCCTGGTGCCAAAGAAAAGCAAGATCTTATGCCTTAAAGACTACCACCCAGTGGCCTTGACATCCACCGTCATGAAGTGCTTTGAGAGGCTGGTTATCGCACACATTAAATCCAGCCTACCAAGAAGCCTTGATCCACTACAATTCACCTACCACCACAACGTCCACGGTTGATACCATCTCCCTGGCCCTACACTCATTCCTGGAACACCTGGATAAGAAGGACACCTAGGGCAGACTCCCATTCATAGACTTCAGCTCTGCTTTCAATACCATTATCCCAATCAAGCTCGTCTCCAAACTCGGAGAACTTGGAGTTAGCACTCCCCTCTTCATCTGGATCCTCGACTTCTTGACTGACAGTACACAATCAGTGAGGAGAGGTGACAAATCATCCTCTACGATAATCCTCCACATTGGTGCTCTGCAAGAATGCATTCTCAGACCCCGACTATACTCTTTATTCAAATGACTGTGCAGCCAAATACCAATCCAACTCAATTTACAAGTTTGCAGATGACACCATTGTAGTAGGCCAGATATCAAATAATGACAAGACAAAATACAGGAAGGAGATTGAGAATCACGTAATCTGGTGCCATGCTAACAACCTCTCCTTTAATGTCAGCTTGACAAAGGAGATTGTGTTTGACTTCGGAAGCAAAGCAGTTCACACACCCTGGTATTCACTGGTGCTGAAGTAGCGATTGACAAAAGCTTCAAATACTTAGGAATAAATATCACTAGCTGTTTGTCCTGGACCACCCACATAAAGCAATGGCCAAGGTGAAGGCCAAGTCATTGCATATTTTTAAAGTGGGGATTGATGGGTTCTTGATTAGTAGGGCATCAAGATTATGGGGAGAAGGGAGGAGAATGGTGTTGAGACGGTAAAGTAGATCAGCCATGATCAAATGGTGGATCAGACTAGATGGGCCCTATGGCCTAATTCAACTCCTATGTCTTATGGTCTAATCATCTAATGCTTAATTAGTTGTTACCAATGCTACCTGTGTTAATCCGTAGGGTGACATAAATGCATCTTAACTGTCATTTGGAATAGAAAGACGATGACAGTGTGTTTCATATTTGTAATAAAAAGTAACTACAGATGCTGGTTTATTCCAAAGATAGACATAAAATGCTGGAATAACATTGGTCAAATAGCACCTCTGTATAAAATGGATAGGTGGTGTTTCGGGTCATGACCCTTCTTTAGACTTTAGAAGGGTCCCGACCCAAAACGTCACCTATCCATTTTCTCCAGAGATGCTACCTGACCTGCTGAGTAACTCCAGCATTTTGTGTCTATCGTATGTATCATATTTGGTTTGAGAAAATTCTCTCATAATTCTCGAGATATGTTGCAATGGATGCTTGCCAATATCTTTAGTAATATTTTCAGTGAAATGCTAATTTGAAAATAAAATCTGCATCTGCAGTTCCTTATGTCTACATTTGAAAATCCCAGTGGTTTGACAGTTCAGTTTAGTATCAGTTCAGTTTCAGTTTAGTTTGTCAAATGTACCGAGGTACAGTGAAAAGTTTTTGTTGCATGCTAACCAGTCAGCAGAAAGACAATACATGATTGCAATTGAGCCATTTACAGTGTATAGATACATGATAAGGGAATAACTTATCAAGTCTGATCAAGAATAGTCCGATGGTCACCAAAGAGGTTCTTCACTGCTCTCTGGTTGTGGTAGGATGATTCAGTTGCCTGATAACAGCTGGGAAGAAACTGTCTGTGAATCTGGTGATGTGCGTTTTCACACTTCTATACCTTTTGCCTGATGGGAGAGGGGAAAAGAGGGAGTGGCCAGGGTGCAGCTCATCCTTGATTATGCTGCTGGCCTTGCCAAGGCAGCGTGAGGTATAAATAGAGTCAATAGAAGGAGGTTGGTTTATGTGATGGTCTGGGTTGGGTCCACAATTCACTGCAATTTCCTGCAGTCTTGGATGGAGCTGTTCCCAAACCAAGCTGTGATGCATCCTGATAAAATGCTTTCTATGGTATATCCGTAGAAGTTGGTGAGATTTGTTGGGAACATGCCAATCTTCCAAAGCATTCTAAAGAAGTAGAGGTGTTGGTGTGCTTTCTTGGCCATTGCTTCAATATGGGTGGTCCAGGGAAGTTGTTGGTGATATTGAATTAGAAGTTTTCAACTATCACTGGGTTAAGTTTCCTGCATGGATTAACAATTTGGAGGAATGGGGTGGGATGTCCAAGCCCCTGCTGTATCATACTGCTTTCACTGAAACCTTTTTAAAATACAATGTATTGCTATGAGGAGAAAAGTTTAAAGGAAATGTAGAGAGGCAGGTTTTGTTTTACACAGCGGGTAGTGAGTGCCTGGAAAGGGCCGCCAGAGGTAGTGGTTGAGGCAGATATGATCATGGGATTTAAGAGACTTGGATAGGCATATGGAAATGCAAGGAGTGGAGGGATATGGAGGGAAAAGAGTTGTTCTTGGCATCATTTTCGGCACAAACATTGTGAGCCGAAGGTCCTGTTCTTGTGCTGTATTGTTCTATATTCCATGTTCTGTGATCTTGTACACCTCAAGCAGGTCATCCCTCAGGTTCCTATGTTTTTAAAGAAAAAGGTTCTAGCTTATCCATCATCTCCCTTTATCTCAAGCCTGCAAGCCCAGGTAACGTCAGGTGAATCTCTTGTGCATCCTTTCAGGCATGTGAATTCTCCGCGTTTCCGCGGATTTACGCGTTTTAAAAATCCATTTTCTGCGCTTTTTGCATGATTTCTGCGTTTTTCACTTTGGCAAAATCGCGTTTACCAACGGAGAAATCTGATCGAAAAAAGAAAAAAAGAAAAGAAAAAAAACGATGTATAGACTTGTAATGAACACTAGGGTTTCGCTAGAGGTCGCTAGGGGTTCCACGGCCTTGGAAGTCTCCCCGAAAATGTGGCACCTAGGCTGGGCAAGACAGCCAATCGTGACTTCCATGGCCGATCGGTGGGTTGAATTTGCAACCTGTGGCCGGGGCTCTGGAACTCCAGCCCAGCTGGAGCCAGCAAATCTATCCCCATAGCCGACTTCCTTGGCCGGCTGGATAAACCAGCAAAGCTCTATAACCAAGGGTGCCAGAAAATCAGTGGTGGAACTGTAATGAATAAATATTAAATTTAAGTGCAAGATTATATAACTAAATTAATTAAAACGGGGTTAAAATATATAAACGCAGCAGAAAAGCCAATTACCACCTTTTTGGTCTGATTATCAATTAATGTGCAAATTTACTTGTGTTATTAGTATACAGTGACATATCATTTTGTAATGTCCGTTTTTACTTTGAAATGCACTAAAAGAGGCTTGAAATTGGTAATTCTGTGTGTAAATTTGACCCCCGCTGTATGCCTCATGCAAGCGCTCGGCTCTTTTCCTCTTTTTTTTACCTCATTCACATGCCTGAACTTTTCCAACTTAATGACATCCTTCCAAAAGCTGGGCAGCCAGAACTAGCTTTCCAAGTGCAGTCTCACTGACAACTTATACAGTTGCATCAGTAGTTTGGAAAATCTGTTAGTCCAGACACCATAATGTCCATAGCAAACCAGGTTATTGCAGATTGCTATATATAGCACTTCCTTTAACTTCCAAATTGCCTCTAGTTTTATCCAACACATTGAGCCACATAAGCAAGTACTATGCCAGCTCGTTGAAAGTTTGGCTACAGAGGTGGATTTTAAGGGCTGTTTAAAATGTGAAATGAAAATGTAGAACATAATTCTGGATTATAGGACTGAAGATACAACTCCCAAAGGTAGAACAGCTACCTTTGTAGATTTTGAGGGCACTTTCACGTGGGAGAATGTGTCCCAAACATTATTGTGCCCTGAAATGGGGGGACTATGTATAAACATTGCTGTAATGCGTCACGTGTGGCGGCGCCTAACGGCTGCGGCTCGCTGGCAGTCTGTTCGTCTTTTTTCCTTTTTTTTTTGTTGTGTGTCGGTGTTGGGATGGTTTTTGTTTTTGTTTTTTGGCTGTGTATGTGTGGGGGGGGTGGGGTGGGGTGGGGTGGGGGAAACCTTTCTTTTTTAGGTCTCTTCCTCACGGTGCGGCTCGGTCGCGGGGCCTTCCATCGCCCGGTGCGGCTCGGCCGCTGGACTTAACGGTGCCCGGTGCGGCTCGGCCGCGGGGCCTTCCATCGCCCGGTGCGGCTCGGCCGCTGGACTTAACAGTGCCCGGTGCGGCTCGGCCGCGGGGCCTTCCATCGCCCGGCGCGGCTCGGCTGCGGGACTTTACATCGCTGGTGCGGCTCGGCCGCGGGACCTAACATCGCCCGGCGCGGCTCGGCCGCGGGACTTAGCAGCGCACGGTACGGCCGCGGGGGCTTCCATCGCCTGGCTCGGCCACGGGACGTTTCAACACCCGGTGCGGCTCGGCCGCGGGGCCTTCAATCGCCCGGCTCGGCCGCGGGACGTTTCAGCGCCCGGTGCGGCTCGGCTGCGGGGTCTCCCATCCCCTTGCGGGGACTGTGCGGGTCGGTCGGGGACGAGCTGTCCGAGGGCGTGGGGAAGAGAGTGGAAGTTTTGTTGCCTCCATCACAGTGAAGGGGTGTTTGGAGTCACTGTGATGGTCGTTTGTGTTGGGGTCATGTGTCTTGTGTTCTTTTTTTTTGTGTGACTGCTATGTAATTTCGTTCGGTACCTTGGTACCGAATGACAAATAAAGCTCTGTATTGTATTCTGTAATGTCTACATGGTGAAACCAAAATGTATAAAATTGGCCTTTATTGAAATCTGACAATGTGCATTTTAACCACATGCAATTTTTTCTATTACAAATCTCAAATTGTGGAGTACAGAGGCAAATAAATAAATGATGGGTTGTTGTTCCAAACATTATGGAGGGCACTATATATCACTAGGAATTTGACATCTTCAAGTACTTCTCTGACTGTAGCACTTTTTTTGAACTGCTCTGCAGATCTTAGCAGTCAATAAGTCTATTTCCTCATGCTCTACCCAAATCTCCCTTTGTTTTGAATGCATGTCTGTCTTAACAATTCAACTCCAAGGAACAAAATCTAGCTTGTCTCATCTTCATGCATAACTGCAATCTCCTATGTTGGAGGTTCCGGTATATTGTGAGAATTGCATTCCTACAAAACCTAAAGTTATAGAAAATGCAATATAAAAACAATAGTCAATGGGAAAAGGAGGGGTGGGGGGGAGACTAGAATGTTTCAGGCTTGCATTAACAAAGGCATAATTTCCCTGCAGGAATTTCAAAGCTAAATGTCATTTTAATAGTTATGTTTTTTTGTTTCTCCAAGCTAAAAATACAAAAGCCTATATGACACATTGTTTAATGGAGTATCTTTGTTAATAGAAGCAATTGCTTGTTAATTCAATGGCAATGACATATTCTAGGGAAACGATGATATCTGATTACTGTGGGGAGTTTACGTGGAAACAGATTTTTTCCTTATTCTTTTTCTCAGGACAGCTTTTTTTCTACATGTCAGTTTCCAAAGTAACTTTTAAGCAATTGTGTAGTTCCTGATTGAAACTGGGTTAATACCGTTTTGGCCCGCATAATGCAAATTACGTTTTGTAATACATTGAATTATATGCAAATTGCATTAATTTCTTAGTTTTCCTAATTTTTGAAGAATAAACAGGCATTTTAATATCCAGGCAACTTAATCAGCAAAAGGGGAAAGCAGTAACACCATTAGATCCAAACTACGAAGGTGTACTCCTTTTAAGAATTTTTCTCACCAATGATTCTTTGTCATTTGAACCAAAATGTGACCTGCATCATTTATTCTGAATAAACTAACAGATGTTGTAAAAATGCAGTTGAGACCCAATGGTGTAAGTAGATCAAACAGTGATTGTGTTCTGCAAAAGGTCCATCCTTAGTGCCTCGGGTTACTCTTTCAAAATCAGAGCTAAATATTTGTTTTAAGTCAGGTTGTACAAAACTATAGCAGGAACGGGGTACTGACTTTAGATGTTAAGCCATGATCATATTGAATGGAGGTGCTGGCTCGAAGGGCCGAATGGCCTACTCCTGCACCTATTTTCTATGGTTCAATGGGTTGTCCCAATATTTGTAGAAGTATTCATTTGTTGCTGCATACCTCAACCGTACATGTTTTTTTCCCCTTCCCTTTCAGATTGGATGAAGTCCCACCAGGGTTATCTTTGCTACCTGATAATATTCTGCAGGTCCTGAGACATCAGCAATTGCAGTGTATGCAGAAACTATCAGATGGGTTGGAAGATGAACAGCAGGCATTGGCGCTCATTTTGGTCAAATTCCTCATCATTATGTGTCGGTATGGTCCCAATATTATAATATATTCCAATACAAAAGAAGCACGAGTACCAATTACTGTAGCATCCCACTAGTTGTGGCCTCCCAATCTAAATTTATTCCGGATTTATTTTCTGTCTGTGACCATTCAAGTTATTGTTTTATCTTCTACATCAATGCTTCTTTGTACTAATTCATATCATTTGATTCTCTTCATGTCCAAAAAATCCTACTGATCTCCGACTTGAATGTACTCAACAGCTGATTCTCCACATCTGGTCTTGGGCAGAGAATTCCTTAGATACATATTCTCTAATGCAAAAATACCTCATTGCTGTCCTGAATGGCTGATCCCTTATTTTGAGACTGTGGTCCCTGGTTCTAGACATGCTACCTCAATCATTACCCCACATCCACCCTTTTAAAACCTGACATGGCGATCACCATAGCCATTTACAACATAAATGGCAGCAGGAGGCCTCTCTGCAGGTTTAACCATTTCTCAACCCTGAGGGATGGGAAATATGCGGTGAGCTTAATGCAGGAAACCCACACCATCCCAGGAGACCAGCCCACCTGTCTCCTGGAGTGGGGTGGTGAGGTCTTCAGGAACCACCTCGGCTCCATTTCCTGTGGGGTGGCCTTTTTTGTTGGCCCTGAATTTCTGGCCAGAAATCCTAAAGGTCTAGGAACTGGTGCCAGGCCGCTTGCTTCATTTGGCCGTGCGCCTGGATGGCGTGCCGTTGCATTTTGTCAATGTGTACGCCCCCAAGCCCGCCGTGTTGCTGACGCGCCTGTTTCGGGAGGTGTCTACCCTGCTGAGTGCCAATGATCCTGGCCACTGCGTGATCCTCGGGGGAGACTTCAACTATACCCTCGAGGAAGGAGACTGTTCCGGTATCCAGCGCGGCCAGGTGTCGATGAAGAAGGTGATGGAGCTTGTGGGCTCCGTTGACTTGGTAGACACCTGGAGGAAACTCCACCCCGATTCTAGTGCCTTCTCCAGGAGGCCAGAGGGCGGTGGTTCTTGCATCGACTGCCTGTACATTTCTTGGGCATGTGTCTCCCGCGTCTCGGCGGCCCCCATGAGGCTGCTGCAAAGGCAATGGCCAACCGTCTGAGCCCAGTGCTGGCCCAAGTGATCCACCCTGACCAGTCTTATATGGTCCTGGGCCGGTCCATCCAGGACAATATCCATCTGGTCCGGGACCTGGTCTACCTGGCTCAAGAGACCGGTGTACCCACTGCCTTTCTCTCCCTCGACCAGGAGAAGGCTTTTGACAGGATGGATCACGAGTATCTGCTGAGGACTCTGCGGGCGTTTGGGTTCAGACCACACTTTGTGGCCCGGATCCGGCTTTTATACACCGCTTCGGAGTGTCAAAGTTAACGTATCCTGGCCCCCATTCCCTTCCACAGAGGAGTACGTCAGGGATTCCCCATGTCAGGCCAACTGTACGCCATCTGCGTGGAGCCATTCCTTAGTCTGCTTCAGAGAAGGTTGACGGTTCTACGCGAGTTGGACTTGGAGGTGGTCCTCTCGGTCTGCGCCGGTGACGTGTTCCTCATGGTCACTGACCCCGTCGACCTGCAGAGGATGCGCGAGTGTCAACGAGTCTTCTCGGCCACCTCCTCTGCCAGGATCAACTGTGTGAAATGTTTTGGACCCTTGATGGGTCCCTGGCAGGTGGACTTCCTCCCGGAGGAGATGCGGTCTTTCACATGGAGCACCACACGCCTCCTCTACTTGGGAGTCTACTTGAGTCTCGCCGCGGAGACCTGGCCGGCGGACTGGCAGGAGCTGGACATGAAAGTCATCGCTCGGCTTGGGTGCTGGTCGATGACTTTTACAAATGCGCTTCCTCCCCCCCCCCCCCCCCCGGGAGGACCGACGCCCCCCCCACCCGAGCGCTTCCTCCCCATCCCCCCACCCGAGCGGGTGGACCGACGCCCGTACCGGCATGCCTCGTGCCAGACCTTCCTCACGTGGTGTAGCGTGGCGGCAGAGGGTCCAACACGATGGCCGTCGCCATCGTACCTCGCCGCCGATCAGCGCTGCACGCACGTGGCATAAGGAAATGGCTTTCGCTGCCAACTGGTCCACAGATCGGTAGGGTTGCTGTGCCCGGCCCGGCCCCGGGGACATGGCCCGGCCCCGGGGACATTCCCCGACCGCCACTGGCTCCTGCCCATGGCCCCGGGGGATGCTCCCCACCCGCCAACTGGTCCACGGATTGGTAGGGTTGCTGAGCCCGAAGGAGAACTTTCCACCCAACGGTTCCGGTCCCAAACCTCTCCTGCATTGGTCCAGCATCCTCTCCTCCACCCACTCCCTCCCCTCCCCCCCCCACCCCCTCCACCTCCCCATCCCCCTCAACCCCCTTATCCACCCTCCCCCTTCCCTCCCACTCCCCCACTCCATCCCCCCTCAACCCCCCTTATCCTCCTCCCTTCCCCCCCATCACCCACTCCATCCCCTCTCAACCCCCCTCCTCCCCTCCCCCCATGACCCACTCCATTCACCCTCAACCCCCCTCCTCCACTCACCCACTCCATCCCTCCTCAACCCCCCTAATCCCCCCCCTCCCTCAGCTGCGCCCGCAGGACTGCCCTCTAGCAGAGATTTGCACCCAACGACAATAAAACACTCTTGACTCCCTTGACTCGTGCCTTTCTGATATCTTGCTTTCGCACTGCATTCAGTCATTTGTGCACAAGGAGATCAAAGTCTTTTTTGACCACTAGCACTTTTTATTCTCTCACCATTTAAAAAGTGCTCTTCAATTTTTCTACCAAAGTGGATGGCTTCATGTTTACCCATGATTTTTGTATTGCCCGTACTATATGGTCCTCCAATTTCCTAACCATACACTTCTACTTTACTGTTTGGGAGTCTGTTTCGAGCCACGATTGATATTTTCTGTCTATTAGCTACATCCAAGGACCAGCTCTGCTAGGCGGAGGAGAGTGTTAGTAGACGGAAATTGGCTGGTTCTGTGGTCGAGGAAGAAACAGAGGGCTTTTAGACTTTCCTGGTGGGGGATGGAGGTGCAAAGTGTCGAGGAAGAAACGGAGGACTTTAAAACCTCAGTTTTCCAGGTCCTCTCTACCTCATCTTTACTATGTATGTTCAGTCACTCTACACCTCCATCCCATGTAGACCTCCACTCTACCTCCAGGAAGGTCTTAAAACTCTCTGTTTCTTCCTCCGCCATAGAACCAGTTAATTTCCGTCTACGAACACTCCTCTGCCTAGCAGAGCTGGCCCTTACCCTTAACAACTTCTCCTTCGACTCCTTCCACTTCCTCCAAATCCAAGGCGTAGCTCTGGGCATTCGCACGGACCCCATCAATGCCTGCCTCTTTGTAGGATACGTTGAACAATCCCTGTTCCAGGCATACACTGGCCCTATCCCCGAACTCTTCCTCCGCTGCATTGACGACTGCATCGGTGCTACTTGCTGCACCCATGCAGAACTCACTGACTTCATCAATTTCACGACTAATTTCCATCTTGCCCTCAAATTCACTTGGACCATCTCCGGCATTTCCCTACCGTTTCTAGATTTCACCGTCTCCATCACAGGAGACAGACTATCGACTGACATCTATTACCAACCCACTGACTCGCATAGCTATCTAGACCACATTTCTTCCCACCCTGCTTCCTGTAAAGATTCCCCTACACTCAATTCCTCTGTCTGCGCCGCATCGGAGCCCAGGATGAGGTCTTCCATACCAGGTCATCGGAGATGTCCTTATTCTTAGGGAACGGGGGTTCCCCTCTTCCATTATAAATGAGGCTCTCACTTGGGTCTCTTCGATATCGTGCAGCTCTGCTCTTGCTCCCCTCCCCCTCCCGTTCATAACAAAGACAGAGTCCCCCGTGTCCTCACCTTCCACCCCATCAGCTGCCGCATACAGCACATAATCCTCCGACATTTTTGCCACCTCCAACAGGATCCCACTACTAGCCACACCTTCCAATCTCCACCCCTTTCTGCTTTCCGCAGAGACCGTTTGCTTTGCAACTCCCTGATCAACTCGTCCCTTCCCACCCAAACGACCCCTCCCCAGGTACTTTCTCCTGTAACCGCAGGAGATGCAACACCTGTCCCTACACTTCCCCTTCGACTCCATCCAAGGACCCTGACAGTCTTTTCAGGTGAGGCAGAGGTTCACTTGCACCACCTCCAACCTCATCTACTGTATCTACTGTTCCAGGTGTCACCTCCTGTATATCAGCGAGACCAAGCTCAGGCTTGGCGATCGTTTCGCTGAACACCTGCTCGGTCTGCGTAAACCTACCTGATCACCCTGTTGCTCAACACTTTAACTCCCCCTCCCATTCCCACACTGACCTTTCTGTCCTGGGCCTCCTCTACTGTCAGAGTGAGGCCCAGCACAAATTGGAGGAACAGCACCTCATATTTTGCTTGGGTAGCTTGCACCCCGGCGGTATGAACATTGACTTTTTTTAACTTCAAGTAGCCCTCTTTCAAGTAGCCCTTGCTTTCCCTCTCTCTCCATCCCTTCCCAGTTCTTCTACCAGTCTTACTGTCTCCAACGGCATTTTATCACTGTACCGCCCACTCCCCTGACATCAGTCTGAAGAAGGGTCTCGACCCGAAATGTCACTCATTCCTTCTCTCCAGAGATACTGTCCCTCCTGCTGAGTTACTCCAGCATTTTGTGTCTACCTTCGATTTAAACCAGCATCTGCAATTCTTTCCTACACATATGTATAATTGTGTTTTTGTGTGTTTGAGTCTATGTGCCTTTGATACTGCTGCAAGCAAAGTTTTCATTGTACCTGTTCCTCACTGTATTTATGTGTAGATAATAGACTCAACTTGACTTTACTCGACTTTCCACAAATGTGGCCAGACTTTTTGTGCTTCCAGCCGTTTCTGTTTCTCCTTTTGGTTTTCAACGTATCCTTTTTTTGTAATTGTCAATGATAGCTATAAATTGGATAATTCTCCTTTTATCCCAGGAATCTGGCTAATGTTGAGGAGATTGGTTCCTGCTCCTACATTAATCATGTAATCACCATGACTACTGTCTACATCCAGCAAGTAAGTGAAAAACTTTGCAATAAGTTTTTTTCTTCAAAATATTTCCAGCATTTTATATCCAAAGACAAAAATAATTTATTAATGTGGTAAACTTTTCCATTAGTCTGTCTTAGATTTTCTTTTTGTTATTTCACTTCTTTCCATACTTCAGACAAAAGTTGGTATAGATGCTGAAAAACTTGAGATTCCGTAGGCTTACTTATCTCTCAAGAGTGAGATATGGTACAACTTGAAGAAAAAAAAATCAGTGTTGCAAATACCTGATGAGAGGAAGGAATGGGAAGAGATTACTTTTCAACTGTAAGAAATAAAGGCTGACCAATTGAATGGGCACAGTACTTGATAATGTCATGTAAAATTGCCTTTTCAATTTAGTAGTTGCATATACTAGTTCTATCCTACACACAAAGGACAATATACAGAAACCAATTAACCTTTGGAACGTCTTTGGAACGTATGAGGAAACCGGAGCACCCGTAGAAAACCCACACGGTCACAGAGAGAATGTGCAAATTCCATACAGACCGCAGCATAGTCAGGAACGAAAGTCTCGGGCTGTAAGGCAGCAACTCTGCTGCTGCCCTTTATTATCTATATACTAAAACTCTCGTTTGTGACTGAACTTCAGCCAAAACGGTACACGATAGCGTGACAATTTTAGGCCCACCTTACTCACGCAAGTAATTTTATTGAAATCGGTGTTATATTTTTTAAGTTATTCACATTTTAAAGTTTAAAAGGAGGGGAGGGGAGGGTAGGAGGGATGGGGGTAGTGGGGGAGAAGGGAGAGGGGAGGGGGGGGGGTTGAGGAGAAAGGGGAGGGGGGGAGGACAGGGTGCTGCACCAATGCAGGAGAGGTTTGGGCCCAACAGGTCCACTTTGTCTAGTCTTCTCTTAATTTTCTTTTACAATAAGTTAAAAAGCAAGACCAAAGAGAAAGAAATGGCAGACGAAACACCAGCTGAAGATTTTGTAAGACACGCACTTATCTTCTGTGAGAGTCTTTACGACCCGTATCGAAACTGGCGACAGAGAGCAGCTGGGTGAGTGGATCAAGATATAATAAATGCTAAAAGCTAAGCTTTGTTTTTGTGAATCTCTTTTTTTTTTTTAATTAACTTTAGATTAAGATATCTACTGATTTTGTTGTTATGTTGCCCTTCTATGTAAGATGATATTAATATTACAGTAAAGCAATGATTTTGATCGCATGATGCTCAATTGTAATAGTTTACTTTCACTGAGAATGCCAGGGAGTTCATTATCATGATGTTTGAAGGCTATTTAATGCTTCCCATTGCTAATTATCAATGGTGGTGTTTTTGTATATTTACATGCAAATATACCAATTTCATGGATGTTCCAATTTTACAAAGCTAACAGGAACTGTGCAACTTGGTTTAACATTTCATCTGAAATTACTATGTTCATAATTAAGAATGCAGTTAATTGTACATTTTTAACAGAAGCATCCATCGCGTCATATGTTTCAAATGATTACAGCAACAAGTGTGTACATGGTAAAAGGTTTTTAGAATCCTCTATCAATGTAAAAGTGACTTGATGTTGTCAAGATGCTGCAAATTTGGTTGAAGTCTTCAAGTTGTGTAGCAGCTCCCACTGTTGTGACACTTTCTCATGCCCTCACCCAGGGCAAAGCAGAAGAGGTCCTTGATGCTGATTTTGGATTTCTTGATTGTGAATGTCTCATATAAAAATAATGTAGTTATAGCCTTTTAACATTGTAAAGCATCACAGCTGAGGAGCATTATTGTACAGAATTTAACAAGCCATGAAAAGAGTTAAAGCAGATGATCAAAAGCTTGCTCAATCAGTAGGTTTCAGGGAGCATTTAAAAAAGTGTGAGTAGTAGATCCTGTAAGTTCTGACACTCCTTAAAATGTATCACTTTAACCTGTTATGGGCATTTACCTTAATATTGTGTTTCCATGCCAAATTTTGTGTCCCTAATGCTTTTGTGAAGGGCCTTTGGATGTTTTCAAGCTAGCTATTGTTATTGGATGTGTGAAGCCTCGTCTTGTTGCATAACCCAGAATATAACTGTTTGCATATTCTACATTATTGTCAAATCTCACTTTCCTAACTTGCTTTGTCCTGAGGCCCGCTCATTTAATTGAAAGTATTTTTGGTGGTGAGGATACAAGAATGATTAAGCATTCATATTTGTAAATATTTAAAAGCAGCAACAAAATTTCAAGAGTAAAGTGTGTTTAATTGTCATATGTACTGACAACAAAACAATTAAATCTTTCTAGCAGCAGTTTACAGGCTTCTAAATGCATTACACAGATTAAAATGAGAGCAGTGACAAAAGTGTTTGAATGCTTTGTACAAAGGGGTGTGGTAAAGCCGAAGGGAAGCCAAGGAATTTATGCACAACCAAAGAACTGCAGATGCTGGTAATACACAAAAGGGCACAAAGCTGGAGTAAATCAGCAGTTCAGGCAACATTCCTGGAGAACGTGAATTGGTGACATTTCGGGTCAAAGAAGGCTCTCCACCCGAAATGTCACCTATCCATGTTCTTGAGGGATGCTGCCTAATCTGCTGAGTTACTCCAGCACTTGTGTCTTTCAAGGAACTTATGTTAAGCTTCATGAGTCTTTGGTTATCTGGGGTAATTTCCTGGGGTAATTGTATTCCAGTATCCACTTTTCAGGACAGATTTTAGGATTCTAAAGGGGTACAGAGAAAACGCACCATGATGACAAATGATGTAGTTGCTTAAACTAGGATGGTTTTCCCTGAACCAGAGGGAAGGTCTGATAAATGTTGTTAAAGGTTGAAGGTGCTAACGATGTTAAGGAAAAAGCATGCTAGACAGTGAACAGGTAATGAGAGTTCACTGAAAGCGTTTGGTAAAAGAATGGAAGAAAAAAAAGAAATTTCTTTCCAGCGGCTTCTAATATTTGGAATGCAATACTTGAAGGTAATCAGATCCCATTGTAACAATTAAAATGAACTTTAGACACAAAAACCTGGAGTAACTCACCAGGACAGGCAGCATCTCTGAAGAGAAGGAATGGGTGACGTGTCTGGTCGAGACTCTTCTCTCCAGAGATGCTGCCTGTCCCACTGAGTTACTCCAGCTTTTTGTGTCTATCTTCGGTTTAAACCAGCATCTGCAGTTCCTTTTTACACAAGGAGTACTATATATCGCAGAGAACGTACAAGTCAATTGGCACCTCAAGCCTCTGCCAGCCCTTTGAAAGGTCACATGAAAAAATCTAGGTGATTTTCAATTATCTATGGTAAAGGAGGATAGTATCTCCATGAATAATACAATAGGCAAGGAATATTCCATCCATGTTGACCATGAGTCAGGTCTATGTCTACTACTTCCTACACTTGACTTACTTGGTAAAATGTCTTGTATTCCACTGCACCAAGCAAGTCTACAACAGACTGACCATGCTATGGATCCATATGAAGATCATGAACCTGGACAAGCCCAAGCTGGTGCCTATCTGCCATGCTAGCCTTGAGGCCCATCTCCATGTTTACAACCTTTCCAAACACTTGTGCCAAGTTCACAGGTGAATTCAGCCGCTGGGGCTGGTGTCCTACTTCCCTACCAGTGCCACTACAGCTCGGAGTTACCTGACAATGTCAGGAACCTTAAGAATTGCATTCAATGCCATCACACCTTTGGGGATGAAATGAACACTGCCAAGTAGAGCAATGCTTTCTTCTGTTTGCATTGCCTAAGGAATTGGGTGGTATCCTGAAGAGGTTTGAATGTCCCCATTCCATGAGTGGTTCAGGGGCAAGCTACAATGCAGATGGCAGTGGCAACAAATTGAAACTGCATGCCTTCTGCCACACAACTGGGGGATGAACACTGACAAAGTCATCTTGGTGCAACCAGAAAAGTTAATTCCAAGTTGAGGGTATCTTGAAGGTCCCAGGTCAGACTGAACTTTGCTTTGTTAGATGGACTCTGGCTTTGTTGTCATTTGTACGGCTGATCCACAGACATGTAAATTTACATTTGGAGAACAGAGAATTGTCTGTAATATGAAGAGGATGAATTTGAATCATTTACAGCAAAAGCTAGGCTTGGCATTAACTTGGATCTTTCAAAGGGCCGACAGAAACTTGAGGTGCCAATTAACATGTATGCACTAAAGTCCCATATATAACACTTTGCAGTGATTTATTGCATAGGCTTGTGAAACCTGTCAACAATCATGAGGATTGGCACTGTTTTATTAGCTTATTGTTTGCATTGGACATGAAGCATTTCTAACAAATGAAGCATTATCTCTTCCTTGTGAATTGTTATGAATTAGATTTGATAAATTTAGGAAATTAGGTTTTAAGTTGAATTGCAAAGCCACAATGGATTTAGACAATAGACAATAGACAATAGGTGCAGGAGTAGGCCATTCAGCCCTTCGAGCCAGCACCGCCATTCAATGCGATCACTCTCAATCAGTACCCCGTTCCTGCCTTCTCCCCATACCCCCTCACTCCGCTATCCTTAAGAGCTCTATCCAGCTCTCTCTTGAAAGCATCCAACGAACTGGCCTCCACTGCCTTCTGAGACAGAGAATTCCACACCTTCACCACTCTCTGACTGAAAAAGTTCTTCCTCATCTCCGTTCTAAATGGCCTACCCCTTATTCTTAAACTGTGGCCCCTTGTTCTGGACTCCCCCAACATTGGGAACATGTTTCCTGCCTCTAATGTGTCCAATCCCCTAATTATCTTATATGTTTCAATAAGATCCCCCCTCATCCTTCTAAATTCCAGTGTATACAAGCCCATTCGCTCCAGCCTTTCAACATACGACAGTCCCGCCATTCCGGGAATTAACCTAGTGAACCTACGCTGCACGCCCTCAATAGCAAGAATATCCTTCCTCAAATTTGGAGACCAAAACTGCACACAGTACTCCAGGTGCGGTCTCACCAGGGCCCGGTACAACTGTAGAAGGACGTCTTTGCTCCTATACTCAACTCCTCTTGTTATGAAGGCCAACATTCCATTGGCTTTCTTCACTGCCTGCTGTACCTGCATGCTTCCTTTCAGTGACTGATGCACTAGGACACCCAGATCTCGTTGAACATCCCCTCTTCCTAACTTGACACCATTCAGATAATAATCTGCCTTTCTATTCTTACTTCCAAAGTGAATAACCTCACACTTATCTACATTAAACTGCATCTACCATGTATCCGCCCACTCACACAACCTGTCCAAGTCACCCTGCAGCCTTATTGCATCTTCCTCCCAATTCACACTACCCCCCAGCTTAGTATCATCTGCAAATTTGCTAATGGTACTTTTAATCCCTTCATCTAAGTCATCAATGTATATCGTAAATAGCTGGGGTCCCAGCACCGAACCTTGCGGTACCCCACTGGTCACTGCCTGCCATTCCGAAAGGGACCCATTTATCCCCACTCTTTGCTTTCTGTCCGTCAACCAATTTTCTATCCATGTCAGTACCCTACCCCCAATACCATGTGCTCTAATTTTGCCCACTGATCTCCTATGTGGGACCTTGTCGAAGGCTTTCTGAAAGTCGAGGTACACCACATCCACTGACTCTCCCCTGTCAATTTTCCTAGTTACATCCTCAAAAAATTCCAGTAGATTTGTCAAGCATGATTTCCCCTTCGTAAATCCATGCTGACTCGGAATGATCCTGTTACTGCTATCCAAATGTTCAGCAATTTCGTCTTTTATAATTGACTCCAGCATCTTCCCCACCACTGATGTCAGACTAACTGGTCTATAATTACCCGTTTTCTCTCTTCCCTCCTTTCTTAAAAAGTGGGATAACATTTGCTATCCTCCAATCCACAGGAACTGATCCTGAATCTATAGAACATTGAAAAATGATCTCCAATGCTTCCACTATTTCTAGAGCCACCTCCTTAAGTACCCTGGGATGCAGACCATCAGGCCCTGGGGATTTATCAGCCTTCAGTCCCATCAGTCTACCCAAAACCATTTCCTGCCTAATGTGGATTTCCTTCAGTTCCTCCATCACCCTAGGTTCTCCGGCCCCTAGAACATTTGGGAGTTAAGCTAAAAATGGCAGGAATATGGTTAAAAGTGACTATTCTGTCCAATTAAAATATATTTGTCATCTTTACTACTGTCCTGTTGCAATGTTTGTGTAAATGATTACACGAGAATTAAGAAATGATTAACTACCATAACTCAAACTCACAATGGGAGGAAATACAGATTGTTCTGAGGCATTCAGCTATGTCACCTATATTGAGGCTTGTTTATTATTTGTGTACGTGAAGTTTGTATTGTACTTCAATGGTAGTCAAATTACAGTTTCTGGAGGAAGAGCACATCCAAAGACAAACATTTTTTAAAGTGTTGAACATAATTTGCTAAATTAGAAGCATCAAGCATGTATTTTAGAAAACGGTTACCTATATAATCTTGAATTGTCAGATCTTGCATCAGTACGCCTGATTATAGTCTTATGTATGCCAGATGAATTTGTGAACAGACACGCATCCATAATCTTGTGTGGATAGTTATCATTTGGCCTTGGAATTAGATAAGGGTTCAAGAGATAAAGTGCCTGTTCTTTAAGCAACCTCTTGACTTCAGTCTTTAAATTCCTGTTGAAAATTCGATTCCAAAAATCTCACTTGAATTGTTTAAATTCCACCCAAAACACTGATTATCCCCTTGACTCCTCATGATTTGCTGAGGGCATCCAACAATTTACTTTTACCCTTTAAATTCCTGTGTATGTGAAAGATTAAAATTTCTCATCCATCCCTTCCCCCACCATGACCTCGTACTAAATTAATCTAGTTGTGTTGGTGAGGACAGTAGATGGATCCAGAGACAGCTGGTTTTGCCAGGTGGGCAGACTGATTCTGAATTAACTTAACAGGATCCAAACTTCTGTTCATGAAAACAAACCACAAACAAGAGTGCATTTGGAAACTATGAAAACAGGAAATTAATAGTTAAAATGCTGTCAAGGAAACATATGACAAGCATTCATTTAGTTGTCATATTTTGACAATGTAACCAAATTGAACAAACTCAAAGAATTTTATTTGTGTTTTAATAAATGATTTGAGTGATTTTTAATTTAGATTATACATTGTACAACTCAGTTCCAGCAATCATTTCTACAGTATTTGTACAGCTTTTCACCAGTTCTAATATTAAATTTAGGTCAGAGGAGACACAAAGAACTGCAGATGCTGGTATGCAAAAAAGACAGTGCTGGACTAACTCAGTGGGTGAGGCAGCATTTCTGGAGAACATGGATAGGTATGAGCCTGAGTCTGAAGAAAGGTCCCGACCTGAAACGTCACTTCTCCAGAGAGGTTGTCTGACCTGCTGAGTTGCTCCAACACTTTGTGACTTTATTTATTAAATTATCACTGTGTCTAACACACATATGGTGAGAGTTATTTGCAATGAGAAAATAATTTTAGATTTTTTTGATAACTGAGATTAGCGGTTGAGTTTCAGTCCGTGAAGGTCACAATCTGTTCCTTGTTGACACATAATACATTTTCTCTTGCTTGCAGCCTGCATCACTTTAAAATAAATTGGTAACTTTCTACTGGAGCTGTTTATACTATATTTGAATCTGCTTTGGTCTGATTGAATAAAAGCACAGATGTCAAACTAAATTGGGAAATAAATTGAACAACTCTCAGCAGTCCATAATTCAGTATCAGGCCAGTACAAAATGAGAAACAGAATTAGCTCAATTCTTTCCCACAATTTCATCCTGCACCTTGAGCTTGGAAATATGCTTCTACTCACAACCTGAATTTAAGTCTGAGTATGGGAAGGATAATATTGCGTGGGCTTTGGCGTTTAAGTTAAAGCATCGCGTGGGATAAAGTAACAGGAGTTCAAAGGAAAGAGACGATGGCCAAATGAGATGGCTGTTTCAAAGTGTCTGATGCTTTGAGAGACTGAATGGCCTGTGTAGGATTCCATATTTCTATTTTAGTAATGCATTTTTCAAAATCACAATGTACCATGGAACATCATTTGGAAGAAGGTAATGCTATTAAAAAACATTTGATGTTTTAAAAAAAAGTAACAAGCATGGATACTCAGAAGATAATGTAAATGGTTTATGCTTTATTCCTGTCACTATTCCGAGACTAGTAATATATAATCGTTGTCAACCATCTTATTTTCTACAGTTTAATGATTTATTTGATCTAATTAGGTCATCCACCTTATCTTTGAACTTTACGATGGCATTTTCTGGAGCCTTTGGCACCTGGCTGTAATATGCACTACCTTCACACCTGGGCCTCTTCCAGTCCTGCTAGTGTGAACTCTCCCTTAATGCGGTGACTTTAATGGTTGTTTAATGTTTTATTGTTTAATGAGTGAAATTAGTTCATTGTGAGGGCAAGTAAGATCTAGTGGTGCAAGCAATATGGAGAAAGACATGTACTGATTGGATTTCCTATTTATATTATACTAGACGACCCATGGACCGGTTGGGTTCCCGTTGTTACTAAAGATTCTTTAGTACCTTTTCAGTTTCTTTGTCGAACTAAATTAAGGCGCATGTTGCAATCAAAAGCGCTTGAACAATTGATCGGGCAGAAAGCAGCCAAAACGGTACACGATAGCACAACAATCTGAATGAAACACGACCCGTGGACCCGCTGGGTTCCCGTTGTGACAGTGGTTGATGAAAAAAAAGACACACAATTTTAATATTATTGAGTGGTCAGACTTTAAGGAAGAAAATTTGAGCATTTACCTCAGGAGTCATCGTTCAACGAAGCACCCGTTTCATGCCAACATTGAACACGGAAGTATTAGATCAAAATGGTGATGTTTATTTTATGGGGTATGTGTCCGAAATACAGCCAAAACGGTAGAATTTGAAAAGAACTTGATACTGCATACCGGAGGTGAATGGTGAGCAAGGTGCCCCTAAAATTCGTGGAGGCCAGCAGCAGGAGAGCGGCCGCAAGGCGCTGCCCCATGTTCGTCCTTCTTCGTTGGCCATCGGCTTTGACCTCTCTGCCACCGTGCTGCACCACGGGAGGAAAGTCAGGCGCTGGGCACGCCGGGACTGACGCTGGTCCTCCCAGCACTGCTGCACAGGCACGCCACCGCCAGGCCCGACATCTCTCCCCCAACTGTGCACGCACGGATACCGACCGGGCCTGGTAACCCTCCCCCAACTGTGCAGGCATGCCTGCCGGGCTGTTGAAAGTTATCCCATTCACAGTATAAAGTTTATTAAAGTTTATAAAGTGAATTACTTTTAAAATATAACAAAACTTGATACTGCACACCGCAGGCAAATGGTGAGTAAGGTGCCCCTAACATTGGTTATCTTGTTACAATGGCACCTGTCAAGGGGTGGGATATATTAGGCAGCAAGTGAACAGTTAGTTCTTGAAGTTGATGTGTTGGAAGCAGGAGAAATGGCAGGAGTAAAGACCTGAGCGGCTTTGACAAGGGCCAAATTGTTATGGCCATCTCTGAAATGGCAAGGTTTGTGGGGGGCTCCCGGTCAGCAGTGGCGAGTACCTACCGACAGTGGTCCGAGGAGGACCAAACCACAAACCGGCGACTGGATGTTAGGCGCCCAAGGCTCATCGATGTGCGTGGGCAACGAAGGCTATCCCGTCTACACTGAACCGACTGTGAGAAGATGACAAGCCGGTGGAGGGAGTGTGATGTTCTGGGCAATGTTCTGCTGGGAAACCCTGGGTCCGACTATTCATGTGGATGTCAATTTGACACCTACCTACACATCGCTGCAGACCAGGTACACCCCTTCATGGCAATGGTATTCCCTGATGGCAGTGGCCTCTTTCAGCAGGATAATGCGCCCTGCCACACAGCACACATTGTTCAGGAATGGTTTGAGGAACATGATGAAGTGTTTATGGTGTTGCCCTGGCCTCCAAATTCTCCAGATCTCAATCCGATTGAGCATCTGTGGGATGTGCTGGATCGACGTCCGATCCACGGCGGCTCCACCTCGCAACCTACAGGACTTGAAGGATCTGCTGCTAATGTTTTGGTGCCAGATACCACAGGACACCTTCAGGGGTCTTGTAGAGTCCATGCCTCGGCAGGGTCGGCGCTGTTTTGGTGGCACACGGAGGACCAACAGCACTTTAGGCAGGTGGTCGTAATGTTTTGGCTGATCGGTATAGATATATATATATTTTGGTGAAATTTACAAAAGTTTGCATGGATGATGATTGCAGTATTCTCCCAAATGGATGAGCTTTGAGCTACTGGCTAACTTGACAGTGATCTAAGTGAATCTAGTTTCTGTACATCCATTCACTCTACTACAGGAGTCACAAGATAGCAATTAAGAAGAGAAATGTATGCATATGTGGAAATTTTGATATTACCCTAGTCACGCTTCATTATCTCAACCATCTTTTGGCATTTGCTAATTGTAACGTTGATTCTCCCTATCCCTTTCTAGTAACGTTGTCAGTGCAGTGGAGAAGAGCAGACAGAAATATAAAGCAGCTTGCCTTACCGTGGAGTTCATCCCTTTCTTTTATCGTAAGTACACTGCAATTGTTCTCCCCCCCCCACCCCGCTTATTCCCACCCTCCCCCCAAAATAAAGATACGTAAATACTTATTTAATCTCGACAGATGGAATTGGAAAATGTTTTTTTTTGTGCTAAACTGCTTGTGCATATTAAAACAATTCTTAGGGTCCTTGAGTGCAGTTATTTCCCAGTCCGATAGTAGTTCAGTAACTTGCTTGCAGTTTTAAGTGTATGAAACGACATTGTGATCAAGAATTGTGTGCAGAGTACCATTTGCTTTGCCAACTAATTGGATTAACTAATGTTATTGGTGTGCTTTGATATCCGAGTTTTTTAGAGCAGATTGAATGAGTCACATTCTGATGATATTGTAGACATGCATTAGAGATTATCGAGCGGGGAAAAAAAGAAAAAGTATTTTTATATGTAGTTGGAGGTTGAGTGGGTTTTGCAAAATGGATATCACACACCTGTTTACTTGCAATGCATTTCAAATGCTTGAACTTTGTAGTGGTCTGGAGCATAGAATTATGGAGCATATGAACAGGGCCTTCAGCCCAATTCGTTCATACCGACCCCTCTAAGCTATTTCCATTTGAACCATATATAACATATATTATAGCATGTACATCTCAATTGGGCTTTGGGCCTGGCAGAACTTTTTTTTATCGCCCACCTCCTACAATAAGGAATAAGTATATCCCTTTTACTTTAGTGAAATCAGACAGAGTTAAAGATTTATTGGGTATGGGAAACGATTAATTTTAACATTGACCATGGCATTGTTAACTTCATTGCTGATGGTCAGAAGTCGGGAACTGGTGTTGGAGTGTCTATTCATGGTACAAAATGTTGAGAAGATTTTTTTAATTTTATTTATTGTTCCGAGTATTTTTACTTCAAGGTGCTGTTGCCATAATTTTATGATTTCTGTTCAATGTTGCAACAGTGACTTTGCTCCAATCAGTTGAGAGAGTCGACTGTGATTTTGTGAGGTTATCTTTAGCCTCCAAGTCATAGATTTCACAGTTTTGAAATCTAGAGGCTTTCAGTGTATGAAAAAGCTTGTCAGTAAGATATCCATTTATGTATTAAAAATTATTAATAATAAAATGATTAGTTTCCTTGTATAGAATGCAGTCCATTGAGTTGTTTGTTTTGTTTAAACAAAAATATTTGCTTATCTGCCAGAGCTCCTTGAGAGTTCTTTGGTGCAGCACAAATCTGGAATTTGAAATTTGGAATCAGTTTATCAGATATTAAAATATTTTTAGTAAACCTTTGAGATTTTGGCACATCCTGCTGGTATTTGACATTATCAGCTAGCAGCCAAAATACATGACGCACACAAACAGGTCCTTTGCATTCAGAGTTTTAAGAGCCAGCTAAGATCATTATGATAACGATAACTGGCACAGTTTTTTTTTTGAAAGCACCAAGTGCTGGAGCTTTTTAAATAGTCAAAACGATAAATTTCTAACTGTTGAAAATGAGTGATTGATGACTTCATTCATACCACTCCTGCAAAGCAAATGGTGCATCTTCCTGTTGGATTGCAGTGATATTAAATAGTCTATAAATGCGAAGGTACTTGTCTCCCCAACATCTGCCTCGCTCAAACCCTTTCCAAAAGTGCTGGGCAAATGTTGGAGAGACAACATTTTGTGGCATTTCCAAATGTCTTACCCCTGGTAGATGCTGTATGATCTGAACTACAGGACCCGCCAGCTCCTTGGCCAAGCAAGTCGACTTCTCGGGCAGATTTTTAGACTAAGGGTGATTTGCATCTACTGCAGTTGATTGGGATTTGTGGTAGCTGAGATAACAAGTGAAGGTCCCATAGCCTTCATTACATGTTGAGAGAGATACAGCATTGAAACAGGTTTTTTAGCCCATGAGTTCCATGTTGAAATCCAATTTTTTTTTAATACTAATCTTACCTTAATCCATTTTGTCCATCCTCTCATTCCTTCATTTCCCTCCCCCCACTTGCCCCCAGATTTACCATTCACCTACACATATAGGCAATTTACATTATCCAATTAACTGATTGACCCACAGGGAGAATGTCATAAGGATGGAGAATGTGAGTCGAAGATGCTTGATGCGTATGCGATTGAGTCTGATGGTAGACACAAAATGCTGGAGTAACTCAGCGGGTCAGGCAGCATCTCGGGAGAGAAGGTTCATTCCTTCTTTCCCGTGATGCTGCCTGACCCGCTGAGTTACTCCAGCATTTTGTGTCTACCTTCGATTTAAACCAGCATCTGGAGGGTTTTTTTCCTACACGGTTGAGTCTGATGTTGGGTGACCTGCTCATCTGAGCTGACTGTAATGAATATCTCAATGCGTGTGATGTTAAGCCGGGAGAGGATACTGAGCTTGGTTTCTTTGTTCTTTGATAGACTTGGGAGGTTTTTTTCAGGAGACGGTTTTTATTGTATCTTTCCGATGCTTTCAGATGCCTGATATGGATAGTCCAGGTCTTGGCTTGTGGCTGCCTATAAACTTTGTGCTGGATTTGGGATCTTGATTTTCAAATGTTCTTTGTCAAATGTTCACAGGCTATAGTTTTGCACAGAGGTGATGGTGAATTTTATCACCTGGCTTTCACAAAATGCTGGAGTAACCCAGCAGGTCAGGCAGCATCTAGGAGAGAGGGAATGGGTGAGGTTTCGGGTCGAGACCCTTCTTCAGACTGATGCTGCCTGACCTGCTGAGTTACTCCAGCATTTTGTGATACCTTCGATTTGTACCAGCATATGCAGTTATTTTCCTACACTTATCACCTGGCTTCATCAAGAGGTGGCTGCTGAAATAGGACATAAAACTGTACAGCACAGCAGCAAGCTCTTTGGTTCACAATGTTTGTGTTCACCATGATGCCAAATTAAACTGTCTGCCTGCACCTCGGCGATATCCCTCCATTCCCGGCCTGTTGATATACCTATCTAAGTACCTCCTGAACATTGCTGTCATATCTGCTTCCACCACCTCCCTTGGCAGCACTTTCCCAGACCCTGCCACTCTATGGATTAAGGTTAAAAAAAACACACACTTGCCTTGTAAATCTCATTTAGATTCCCCCCCCCCTCATTAAACCTATGTCCTCCGGTATTAGATTTTTCCATCCTGGAAAAAAGATTGACCAGCTACCTTATCTACGCATCGCATAACTTGATAAAGATTGGAAGAGACACTTGTTTCTGGAGTTTTATTATTGACAATTATAGTTGGAGGATATTGTTGAACAGTGAGGTCAGATTGGTGGAGGACTTTTATTTTGTGGATGTCAAGTGTAAGGCTTGTACTGTTATGCTTTGGTGAATCTGTTGGCGATGAAATAGAGTTTGGCTTCTGAACATGCAAATACTATCAATGCGCTGCAACTCAATGTTTTCAGAGGGCAATGTAGTCTGAACACTTCCTCATTTGTCCTGTAGATTAGCTGCACCTCAGTGGGAAATGTTGATGATGAGTTGCATCATTGCGGTGAAAATGAAGCACCTTCCCAAATCTAAGTGCTGCTGTAATAACACAACCTTGGTTAATCCTGGTCCGCACTGAGATTAGTTTTGTTGTTGTCTTAATGATTCAGATGGCTTGCATGCCATGATGCAGCAGATGTCAGATAGAGATGAATTTGTGCAGATAGCTAAGTTTACTTCACAATCCTGCTCAATGGATGTAGTCAAAGGCCTTGTGGGATCGAAAACCCACATATATAGGTGATGCTGCTGCTTGTATGGATGCTCAGTAAAGATCATAGCCACCAGCTCTAAAAGGACACAATCCACATGGCAATTCAGAGAGCACAATTATAAAGGCGGTTGAGGAAGAACTTTGCCATAGCTTTCTATGTAGCAAACAGCTGGGAGACTCCTCTGCAATTGCAGAAATTGAATTTATCTTTGTTAAAGATGGTCACGATTATGTGTGTCTCTGAGGCCCTCGGCATGTCCTCCTGTTCCCACATGTGGGAGTTGAGGCTGTGAATTTGGGTGTGAAGTTCGTCCTCTGCAGGTTTTAAAACTTCACAATTAATGCTGCCTTGTTTTCCAGTTGACATGCGGCCTTTTCAACTTGTTAGTCTAGTGTGATTGCAAGGCTGATGTAGCTGGTCTGTTATGCAGTGATATCAAAGGCACTCGCATCAAGGGCATGGCCAAAGTTAGGAATCCTTAAAGTATTTCTTCCAGCAGGCACTGACTGCCTCCCTGTCCTTGCTACGTTTGCCTTTAGGGCTAATTGGCCAAGCAGCAGAAATTCAGGCTGATTGGCAGCAGACAAATTAAATCTAGTGTACAGTAGCTTCAAGGCTGAAGTTGATTCAACAATGATACATGTCTGTTTTAGGAAATTGAGAGGGTGGTAGTTAGAATTCTTGAAATAGAATGAGGAAATGGTAGTTAAAGAATATTTTTCTCCTGCAAAGAGAGGCTATTATTATCACAAGTGCTGACATGAGATCAGTTATCATAGTCTGAAAATTCAGCTTCAAGAGTGTGCATTTTAGAGTTTGTGTTTCCAGTCGAAGACAGGGCATTTAAGAACAAATGTGGGTGCGAATAGTGCCATTTTCTCTTTTAAATTGTAGCATATAGCGTGGAAGTATTTACTGGCAGCTCATAAAAGTCATGAAAATTGGTATCTACAGCTTCAAATTTGTTAAAAGTGAAGTTTAAGTGGAGGGAGATAAACGCAGTTAAAGCTTCAGATTGGCTTTTCATCTGCCAGGAAAAGTTAACGAGATTTAGCATCTTTACAGAAGACAGGGGTGGATGGAACAGTGGGAATGTGTGTCATTGAGTGTGTCAAGACCAAGGAAGACTGAATGATGTAAGTAATGGTGAGGTCAGTTGAAAGGAGATGGTGAAGGTTTGTTAATCACTGCTGTCCACTGGGTGGCGCAGTCAGCGATGGCAGCCTCGCCAACAGTCTGTCTTTTTTTCATCTTTTTTGTTATTTTTAATATGTTTTAATAGTTTGTGTTAATGCTCTCATTTATGTGGGGGAGGGGATTGAGGGAAACTGCTTTTCAATCTCTTACCTTGCCGGAGAAGCGATTGTTTTCCGGATCGTATCTCTGGTCGCTCTGCGGCCTAACATCATGGAGCTGGAGGCCTTGCTCAGGACTGACTTTGAGCCCCACCGCAGGGCGGTGATTTACCATCAGAGCCTGCGATCCCTTGCCGGGAATCGACGCTCCGCCTACGGACTTTAACATCGAGGAGCTCACAGTCTCGGGTAGAGACTGATGTCGGGAGCTCCAAAACGCAGTAGGTTTTCGACCAGCCCCGACCCGGGTCCGATCCCCCGCCGCAGGGGAGCTGAGATCCCCCCGATGCAAAGGGCCTGACCGCTGGCTACGGGAAAAGATTGTTCTGTCAACGGAAGACTCGAGGCCCCTGACCGCAGGAGAACAAAGAAGGGTTGAACTTTTTTGCGCCTTCCATCACAGTGAGGAATGTGGAGGTGTCACTGTGGTGCATATTCATGTTAAAATGTATTTTGTGTGTTCTGTTGCTTTTAATTGGTGTGACTTAATGGCGAAACAAATTCCTCGTATGTTGCAAAACATACTTGGCTAATAAATTATGATTATGATCTATCTAGTGTAGTAAATGGAAAGAAATAAATGAAGGCAGAAGAGAGGGAGCAAAATCATAATGCTGTGTGATACAAAATGCAGCACTTAGAAATGTGAAGTAAAGGAGAATCTAGAAATAACCAGGTCAGACAACAAAAATAACTGGAGAGGCTGGTTATCGTAAATTGTTGAAACAAAGAACCAAAGATGTTGGTTAATACACAAAAGGACATAAAGTGCTCGAGTATCTCAGCAGGTCAGGCAGCGTCACTGGATCGGTGACGTTTCAGGTCAAGACCTTTCTTCAGATTAATTGTAGGAAGAGAGAAGAAAGCGGAGAGGAAGGGAAAAGTGTGGCAAGTAATAGGTCAACACAGGCAAAGAAGATTTTTTGACAGGCAGATGGTTAGATCAAAGGCCAGTAATAAGAACAATTGGTGCTTCTAGTCTAGTTCTTTCTGTACTCTCTCCAGCCTTAATACAGGTGCTGCTCAACTTACGATGGGGTTACGTTCCGAGAAACCCATCGGAAACCCCAAAATATCGTAAGTCGAAATGCATTTAATACACCTGATCACGTGGCCGGAAGCGAGCTGCGGCTTACCACGGGTCGCTGCCTTTTGCACCATCGCAAAGTCGAAATATCCTAAGTCGAAGCATCGTAAGGCAGGGAGCATCTGTATGTGCTTTTTGCTTTGGAAGAGGCACCATCCATCCTTAGTCCATTTCATAGTATTAGAGCTGATTCTAAAAGAGATGTTACTTATGGAAATGTGAAGCTGCGTCAAATAGAATGGGAACATTTCACAGGCTGTTTTGTATATACTATGATCAAATCAGTCTATTTAAATGTTTGCATGAGAATGAAGTTACTTGTTCAGACTATTTATTGACAACACTATCACCAAGTGAGTTACAGGTGTGGCATGTGACTCAAATCAAAAGTTTATATAGAAAATATAGTCTGAACAGCAGAGGAGAAAATATGCAGTAAATTGTTAAATTGGAGTTGTTAAATAGAAATCATGTTTGCAAAAATGATCAATCGCAAAGTGACATTTTGGCTACAAAGCCTGACCAGCAGGAATTATCAGACCATTTCCATTCTATCTGGTTCAACAGTGTCCCCATTACAACTGCTACAGTCTGCACCAGAGAGCAATTTCCTGGAAAATAAATGATTCAAGCAGCCTAATAAACAGAGCAATGTTCCACACGAACAATGTCACTCCACATGGCACGGTTAACATTTTGGGTATTTAGAATGACTCACTGCAAGCTGAACCTAATTAAAATGCACTGCGTTCCTCAATTATGTAATCCGGAATGATGTATAGTGAATAATAGGCGTGTTTATCAGCTATGTTTTATCAAACCAGCATGACTCGTGGATATAAGAAGCAGAATTCCAAAATTACTCCAGTTAATCTTAAAACAGCTGTTACTGTGCAACTATTTAAAGTTGTATCAGAAGTGTGGAATACGTTAGTTGCTTTTTTTAACTCTAATGTAAGTTCCCCCTTGAGAAGGACCGCTGATCTCAGTAACAATTGTTATGTATCAATCAATGGGCCTGCCTTGAAACTGTTCACAGCTCCAGACGTTCGTCATATATAAACACTACAACATATCAACATACAATATGAAAATTTCATTTCCAATACATTTTGTGGATGGATGGGAATCATTGTATAAAATTGAAATTTGTTACTGTTGTCAGTTTGTCTTCACCACCCTGCTAAGTGCCACCTCGAATTATATTTATTAATTTTGGGGATCTGGGCTTTGCCACATGTATTGAACATCTTGAATTGCCTTTGAAAAGTGAGTTGCTGCCTTAAACTGTTGTATTTCTTTGAAAGCAAATGCTCCCATGATGCAATTGGGCAAGGAGCTCCAGGATTTAAATGCATAGAAACATAGAAAATAGGTGCAAGAGTAGGCCTTTCGGCCCTTTGAGCCCGCACCGCCATTCAATATGATCATGGCTGATCATCCAGCTCAGTAACCCGTACCTGTCTTCTCTCCATACCCCCTGATCCCTTTAGCCACAAGGGCCACATCTAACTCCCTCTTAAATATAGCCAATCAACTGGCCTCAACTACCTTCTGTGGCAGAGAATTCCACAGACTCACCACTCTCTGTGTGAAGAAATGTTTTCTCATCTCGGTCCTAAAAGACTTCCCCCTTATCCTTAAGCTGTGACCCCTGGTTCTGGACTCCCCCAACATCGGGAACAATCTTCCCGCATCTAGCGTCTCCAACCCCTTAAGAATTTTATATGTTTCTATAAGATCCCCCCTCAGTCTTCTAAATTCCAGCGAGTACAAGCCTAGTCTATCCAGTGTTTCTTCATATGAAAGTCCCGCCATCCCAGGGATCAATCTGGTGAACCTTCTCTGTACTCCCTCTAAGGCAAGAACGTCTTTCCTCAGATTAGGAGACCAAAACTGCACACAATACTCCAGGTGCGGTCTCACCAATGCCCTGTACAACTGCAGTAGAACCTCCCTGCTCCTAAACTCAAATCCTCTTGCTATGAATGCCAACATACCATTCGCTTTCTTCACTGCATGCTGCACCTGCATGCTTGCTTTCAATGACTGGTGCACCATGACACCAAGGTCACGTTGCATCTCCCCTTCTCCCAATTGGTCACCATTCAGGTAATACTCTGTTTTCCTGTTCTTGCCGCCAAAATGGATAACCTCACATTTATCCACATTATATTGCATCTGCCATGCATTTGCCCACTCGCCCAATCTATCCCAGTTGCTCTGCAGCCTCCTAGCATCCTCCTCGCAGCTAACACTGCCACCCAGCTTCGTGTCATCCGCAAACTTTGAGATGTTGCATTCAATTCCCTTGTCCAAATCATTAATATACACTGTAAATAACTGGGGTCCCAGCACTGAGCCTTGCGGTACCCCACTAGTCACTGCCTGCCATTCCGAAAAGGACCCGTTTATTCCTACTCTTTGCTTCCTGTCCGCCAACCAATTTTCTATCCACCTCAACACTGAACCCTCAATACCGTGTGCTTTAAGTTTGTACACCAATCTCCTATGTGGGACCTTCTCGAAGGCTTTCTGGAAGTCCAGATACAACACATCGACTGGTTCTCCCTTATCCACTCTACTAGTTACATCCTCGAAAAATTCTATAAGATTCGTAAGACATGATTTGCCTTTTGTAAATCCATGCTGACTTTGTCCGATGATTTCACCACTTTCCAAATGTGATGCTATCACATCTTTAATAACTGACTCTAGCATTTTCCCCACTACCGATGTTAGGCTAACTGGTCTATAATTCCCCATTTTCTCTCTCCCTCTCTTTTTAAAAAGTGGGGTTACATTAGCTACCCTCCAGTCCTCAGGAACTACTCCAGAATCTAAAGAGTTTTGAAAAATTATCACTAATGCATCCACTATTTCTGAGGCTACTTCCTTAAGCACTCTGGGATGCAGCCTATCTGGCCCTGGGGATTTATCTGCCTTTAATCCATTTAATTTACCTAACACCACTTCCCGACTAACCTGGATTTCCCTCAGTTCCTCCATCTCATTAGACCCCCGGTCCCCCGCTATTTCCGGCAGACTGTTTATGTCTTCCTTAGTGAAGACAGAACCAAAGTAGTTGTTGAATTGGTCTGCCATCACCTTGTTCCCTATGATCAATTCACCTGTTTCCGACTGCAAGGGACCTACATTTGTCTTAACTAATCTTTTTCTCTTCACATATCTATAAAAGCTTTTGCAGTCAGTTTTTATGTTCCTTGCCAGTTTTCCCTCATAATCTATTTTCCCTTTCCTAATTAAGCCCTTTGTCCTCCTCTGCTGGACTCTGAATTTCTCACAGTCCTCTGGTATGCTACTTTTTCTGGCTAATCTGTATGCTTCATCTTTTGTTTTTAATACTATCCTTGATTTCCCTTGTTAGCCACGGATGCACTACCTTTCCTAGTTTGTTCTTTTGCCAAACTGGGATGAACACTTGCTATAGTTCATCCATGCGACCTTTAAATGCCTTCCATTGCATGTCCACCGTCAACCCTTTCAGCATCAATTGCCAGTTTATCTTGGACAATTCACGCCTCATACCCTCAAAGTTACCTTTCTTTAAGTTCAGAACACTTGTTTCTGTATTGACTTTGTCACTCTCCATCCTAATGAAGAACTCCACCATATTATGATCACTCTTGCCCAAGGGGCCTCGCACAACAAGACTGCTAACTAACCCTTCCTGATTACTCAATACCCAGTCTAGAATGGCCTGCTCTCTCGTTGGTTCCTCGACATGTTGGTTTAGAAAACCATCTCGCAAACATTCCAAGAAATCCTCCTCCTCAGCACCCCTGCCAATTTGGTTCACCCAATCTATATGTAGATTGAAGTCACCCATTATAACTGCTGCACCTTTAGTGCACGCATTTCTAATTTCCTGTTTGATGCCATCCCCAACCTCACTACTGCTGTTAGGTGGCCTGTACACAACTTCCACTAGCGTTTTCTGCCCCTTAGTGTTTCGCAGCTCTACCCATATCGATTCCACATCCTCCAAGCTAATGTCCTTCCTTCCCACTGCTTTAATCTCCTCTCTAACCAGCAACGCTACCCCACCTCCTTTTCCTTTCTGTCTATCCCGCCTGAATATAGAATATCCCTGGATGTTGAGCTCCCAGCCTTGGTCACCCTGGAGCCATGTCTCCGTAATCCCAACTATATCATAATCATTAATAACTATCTCTACATTTAATTCATCCACCTTATTACGTATACTCCTTGCATTGAGACACAAAACCTTTAGGCTTGTTTTTACAACACTCTTACCCCTTAAACAATTATGTTGAGAAGTGGCCCTTTTTGATTATTGCCCTGGATTTGTCTGCCTGCAACAATGAAAGAATTGTGATACAGTATATTTCAATTCAGGGTGGATTGCTACTTTGAAGGAGTTTTACAGGTGCTGCTGTTTCTTTCTGCACCTGCTACCTGTCATATTTTTGGGTAGGATAGACTTGAAATCCAGACTAATTTTATGTAGTCCATCTACTTTGTCCTACCCTTCACAGTCTTGAGTTCTTGAACGTCGCCAAGCAGTCACAGAGTTGTTCCTCTATATCCCCTGATCAGTTATGTGCAATACAAACCACTAGAAGTGCTGTTCTTCTAGTTTGTGTGTGGTCTTGCTCTGACAATGGGGGGAGGCCCAGAACAGAAAGATCAGTATGAGAATGGGAAGAGGAGTTACAATGGTTGGCAAATGGGAGATCGAGGAGGCCTTGGCCAACTGAGTGCAAGTGTTCAATGAAACAGTCACCCGAGTCAATGCTTAATCTTGCCAATGTGCAGGAGGCCACATCGAGAATACCAAATGCAGTAGATGAGGTTAGAGAAAGTGCAGGTGAACCTCTGTCTCACCTGGAAGGACTGCTGGGGTCCCTGGATGGAGGTGAAGGAGGAGGTATGAGAACAAATGTTACATCTTCTGCAGTTGTAGTGGAAAGTACAGGGGAGGGGGTTTGGGTTGAAAGGGATGTGAACCAAGGAGTTGCGGTTGGAGCAACCTCTGCAGAAGGAGGAAAGGGGTGTGGATAGGAAGATGTGACTCGTGGTGGGATCACGTTGGAGGTGACGGAAATGTCAGAGAATGATTTGTCTGACTCGAGGTGGGGTGAAGGGTGAGGATAGGGGGAACTTAATCCTTTTCCATTTGGAGGGAGAGTGAGAGCAGATCTAAAGGACATAGGAAACGTTTGTGAGGGATCCATGCATGACAGCAGAGGGGAAACTACGTTTACTAAAAGAGGACTCCTCGGAATTCTTGGAATGGCAAGCCTCATCTTAGGAGCAGATGTGGCAGTAATGGAGAAATTGAGATTAGGGGATAGCATCTTTGCAAGAGGCAGGGTGGGAGGAGGTTTGGTCCAGATATCTGAGAGTCAGTGGTTTTGAAGTAGACATCAGTCGATAGTCTGTTCCTTGAGAAGGTGATGAGATCAAGGAGAGAGAGGTGGCTGAAATAGTCCATGAGGGCAGGGTGGAAGTTAGTGGTAAAGTTAATTAAATCAATGAGTTCTGCTCAGGTGCAAGAGGCAGCCCTGATGCAGTCGCTGATGTAATGGAGAAATGGTTGGGGGGTGATGCCAGTATGCATTTGAAACGAGGCACATTCAATGTAACCAACAATATGAATTCTGACGTTGGGCTGGGAATTGTCCATGATGGCTATTCGGTTTTGCTGAAACTGATGTTGTTCTGGATGATCAACTTACTTTGCTACTCTTTCCTGTGTAAAAATAGTTCACAAACATCAAATGTCTATTCCCATGCTAAATGGCCATGATTGAAGTATTAGGATGTTGAGACAACTATGGAATTGTATAAGATGGAAAAAAAGTAGCAGGGGAAGAAAATTTAAATAAAAACAGAATTGGATGAGAACACAAGTGTAAACAACTGACACAAAGGAGCTATATTTAATTTATTTTTCTAAGGTACAGTTAGCATCTTTGAAGGAATTGAAAGATTAACCAGTCATGGATTTTTCATGCATTAGAATAACTAAAGATGATTCATTACATATGTAGATAATCTCAGTTACACCAGTGCACTCATATTAAGTGCAATGTTGCCAAAGTTCACAAGAGTGACTACCAGGTCCATATTCCACTTATTCTTTGTCCTTGCAGCTCTGTCTACAACAAATAAACTTTGTATTGGACTTTAGCAAGTCACATTCTCATTCAGAGACACAAGAGACACCAGGTGCTGTCGCAAAAAAAAAAACTTCTGGAGGAATCAGCAGGTCAGGCTATATTTGTGGAACGAAATGAACAGACAACTTTTTGGGTTGGGAGCTTTCTTCAGACTGGAGTTCAGACCCGAATTTCTGCAGTGATTTGCATTCTCTCAGTTGGATATCTTGTGGCTCATGCCGCCCTTTAATTGATCAATTTGCTTTGTCTTTCTCAGAATGTTTTCAAGAGAGTGAGCATCTGAAAGAGAGTCTGAAGTGTTGTCTTCTTCATCTTTTTGGTGCCATTGTTGCAGGTGGACAGGTGAGAACTGCGCAATTAAGTGTTTTTTAACTATTGAACACCAATAACAAATAAGAGGGAAATGCAAAATACCATGGATGCTAGAAACATGAGTTAACAAAAATGCTGATAAAACTCAGCAGGTTACTTTAGCAAGTCAGTAAATATTTCAGACTAATGAAGTTTTATTAGACATGGAAACACAAGAAAAAGAAACTGGAGTAGGCCATTAGGACCCTCAAGACTGCCTGACCATTCAAAATGACCATGGCTGATTTCTATTTGTCTCAACCCCTCTTCTCTGCCAGTTCCCCATCACCCTGAGTTACTGAATCTTTTAGGTATTTATCTGTCTCCATCTTAAATGCACTTCATGATCTGGCTTCCCTTATGGTAGAGAATTACAGAGATTCACTCCCTTCCAAGAAATGAAATATCTGCGTACCACAGTTTTAAATGCCCGACCCCTTGTTTTGCAATTATGTTTGCTTGTTTGTGACTCTTGCACTAATGGAAATATTTCAATCTATACTGCTGCTTCCTGTTTGTCTTAGTCATACAGTTTAAAACAGCTCCTTAGGCCCAACCTGTTCACACTGACCAAAATTGTCCCATCTAAGTTAGTCCCATTTGCCCGCATGTGGAATTCAACCTTTCCTATCCATATATTGTTCTGATGTCTTTTTAATGTTGTTATTGCACCTACATAAACCTCTTCCTCTGACAGCACGTTCCATATACCTACTGCATCTGTGTGAAGTTGACCCTCAGATTCCTATCAAATCATTCCCCTCTTACTTTAAACCAATGCCCTCCTGTACTTGGTTTCCCTAACCTGAGAAAATTCACCCTATCTATTCTCCTCATAATTTTATACACCTTTATTTAAGATGACCCCTCAGTCTCCTGTACTCCAAGAAATACAGTCCAATCTCTCCCTATAATTCAGGCGCTTGGGTCCTGGCAATGTCCTTGTAATCTTTACTGCACCCTTTCCAGCTTAATGGCCTCTTTCCCTTAGCAGAATGATCAAAACTGAACACAATACTCCAGGTGCGGCCTCACCTATGTCTTGGACACTGTTACATAACATCCCAACTTTGATACTCATTTCCTCCGTCTGATGAAGGCCAGCATGACAAAAGCCTTTATCACCACCCTATCTGCTTGTGATGCCATTTTTGGAGAACTGTGTACTAGATCCTTCTGCTTGACGACTCTCTCCAGGGTCCTACCGTTCACTGCGAAGGACCTGCCCTGATTCGACAGCCCAGAATGCAACAGATTCACACTTATCTGAATTAAACTCAACTTGTCATTCCTCGGCCTATTTCCCCAGCTGACCGAGATCCCACTGCAATTCTTGATAACCATCTTCACTGTCTTCACTGTGATACCACTTACTTTTGTGTCAACAGCAAACTTACTAATCATGCCTTGTACATTCTCATCCAAATCCTTGACATAGAAAAAAATACTTTTCTCCTCTGCCTCCTACTATGAAGCCAATTCCATATCCAGTTAGCCAGCTCTCCCTGGATGCCATGTGGTCTAACCTTTCAGAGCAGTCTAGAATACAGAACATTATCAAAGGCCTGAAGTAACTCGGCAGGACCGGCAGCATCTCTGGAGAGAAGGAATGGATGATGGAGAGCTTTTCTTCCGTCGCCTCTGCCTCCGTGCCTTTTTATATGGGAAGGAGACTTCACCACCCTGTGATGACCCCTTCTCCCGTCTCCACCAGTCCCCCTCCTATTGGACTCCCCAGAACGGCTTTCTACCCTCTCTAGACCTCTTTATTTCTAACTGCCGGCGTGACATCAACCGTCTCAACTTTTCCACTCCCCTCACTTAATCCAACCTCTCCCCCTCTGAAAGGACAGTGCTCCGCTCACTCTGCAGCAACCCTGACGTTATAATCAAACCCGCCGACAAGGGAGGTGCCGTGGTAGTCTGGCACACTGACTTCTGAGTGGCGCGCTGAGGCCAAGCGACAACTCTCAGACACCCCCTCCTACTTAACCTTGGACCATGATCCCACAGATGAGTACCAGGCCTTAATCTCAAACACCAATACTGATTTCATCACTTCTGGTTGTCTGCTTTCCACAGACTCCAACCTTATTGTTTCCCAGCCCCGTACAGCCCGTTTTTACCTTCCACCCAAAATCCACAAACACAGCTGCCCTGGCAGACCGATTGTTTCTGCCTGCTCCTGTCCCATGGAAATGATTTCCACATACCTCGACTCCATCCTGTCCCCCATGTCCAATCTCTCCCGACCTATGTCCAAGATACCTCACATGCCCATCGTCTCTTTAATGACTTCCGCTTTCTGAGCCCCCACTCCCTCATGTTTACTGTGGACGTTCAGTCACTCTACACCTCCATCTCCCACCAGGAAGGCCCTAAAGCCCTCAGTTTCTTCCTCGACCGCAGCACCATCCAATTTCCCTCTACTAACACTACTCCGCCTAGCAGAGCTGGTCCTTGCCCTCAACAACTTCTCCTTTGACTCCTTCCACTTCCAAGGCATAGTTATTGGCCCCAGCTATGCCTTGCCTTTGTGTAGGGAACGTTGAACAATCCCTTTTCCAGGCGTACACTGGCCCTTCCCCAAACTCTATCACCATTACATTGATGACTGCATCGGTGCTACCTCCTGCACTCATGCAGAACTCATGGACTTTATCAACATCTCCACCAATTTTCATCCTGCACTCAAATTTATTTGAACCATCTCCGACACCTCCCTCCCGTTTCTTGATCTCACAGTCTCCATCACAAGAAATAGACTATTGACTGACATATATTACAAACCCACTCACTCCCACAACTATCTTGACTACACTTCTTCCCACCCTGCTTCCTGCAAAGACTCTATCTCCACTCCCAATTCCTCCGTCTACGCCGCATCTGCGCACAAGATGAGGTGTTCCATGCTAGAGCATCCGAGATGTCCTCATTCCTTTGGGGGTTCCCCTCTCCCATCATAAATGAGGCCCTCATTCGTGTCTCCTTGGTACCCCGCAGCTCGGCCCTTGTTCCCCCTCCCCCTAGTCGCAACAGAGACAGAGTCCCCCTCGTCCTTACCTTCCACCCCATCAGGCGTCGCAAACAACACATAATTCTCCGAAATTTCCGTCACCTCCAATGGGATCCCACCACTAGCCAAATTTTCCCATCTCCACCCCTTTCTGCCTTCCACAGAGACCGTTCTCTCCACAACTCCCTTCCCACCCAAACCACCCCCTCCCCAGGTACCTTCCCCTGCAACCGCAGAAGATACAGCACCTGTCACTATGCCTCCTCCCTCGACTCTGTCCAGGGACCCCAACAGTCCTTTCAGGTTAGGCAGAGGATCACTTGCACCTCCAACCTCATCTACTGTATCCATTGTTTAAGACGTGGACCATTATACATCGGCGAGACCAAACGCAGACTGGGCGGTCATTTTGCAGAACTCCTTCGCTCAGCCCGCGTGAACCAATCTGATCTCCCGTTTGCTGGACACTTTAATTCTCCTTCCATTTCCTACAGACCTTTCTATCCTCGGTCTCCTCCATTGTCAGAGTGAGGCTAAACGCAAATTGGAGGAACAGCATCTCATATTTCGCTTGGGCAGCGTACAGCCCAGTGGTATGAATATTGATTTCTCTCACTTCAGGTAGCCCCGGCATTTCCTTTTTCTCTATCCCTCCCCCACCCAAGTTGCACTAGCTTCTCATTTGCACCCTACAAACAGCTTACAATGGCCTGTTTCCTTCATAATTGTCACTTTTTTGCATCTCTTTCATTCATTGTTCTTTATCTCTCCACATCACCGTCTATATCTCATCTCCCTTATCCCTAACCAGTCTGAGGAAGGGTCTCGACCCGAAACGTCACCCATTCCTTCTCTCCAGAGATGCTGCCTATCCCGCTGAATTACTCCAGGTTTTTGTGTCTATCTTCGGTTTAAACCAGCATCTGCAGTTCCTTCTTACACATTATCAACGGCCTTGCTGAATTCCATATGGTCAGCATCTATGGCCTTGCCCCCATCAACCTTGGTTGAAATTATGGGTCTACCACGACAGTCCTGATCGTGGGAAGGACATAGAAGTGAGTGAATTAGGCTATTCAATCATGGCTGATCTATCCTCGTTCTCCTGCCTTCTCCCCATAACCCTTGACACTCGTACTAATCAATAATTATATCTCATTATTATTTCAGCGCAATGCACTCCAGGCAATCTCACCAGCTACAATGGAAGTATTGATGAGGGTGTTGGCAGATTGTGATTTGGTGGATGATAAGGACCCAGAGGATGTAAGCCATAAGTTGGAGCTGACCCTGAAGTGCCTGACTGAGGTGATTCACATACTGCTTACCAGCAGCTCTGATCAAAGGCAGGTGGAGATCGGCACAATCCTTGAGAATTACTTCAAGCTGCTCAATTCTGATCATGTTGCATTGCTGGTCAATTGCAAATCTCGGAACTGGGAGAGCAGTTTCATTGCACTACAGATACAAATGCTGAGTGAGTAGACTGCCTGCTCTGAATGTCTTTCACTTATAGCTAGGACTCCTGATTTTTTTAAAATAAATAAATGCACAGAAATGGAAGTATCCTAATTCATGTTATGACAACACTCTCTTTACATAGTGCCGTTAATATGGTAAAAGAAAGTCAAAGTAGTAGGTTTTAAGAACCATCCTGACTAAGATAGAGAGGTTTAGGGAGGAAATTTCAGTATGTGGGATTAAGGCAGTGAAAGGCTTGGCACCAATAGTGGAGCATTGAATGGTTCAGTGGAGTGGACTACAGAGATTGGGAGAGGGGATGGAGGAATTTGAACAAGATGAAAATTGTAATATCTTTTCATTGCTGGACTGGGTGCCTGTTGTAAGTTATTGAAACATGCTGAAGATGGTGGCAAGGATTTGGTACAAGTTTAAATACTGGCAGCAAAAGTGTGGATGAGCTTTAGATTATGCTGAGAAAGTAGGTGAAAAGCACTGAGGGAAGGTCTAAATGTTCCAGTTATATATTCTGAGTTACATTGGTCTTGTGGAAAAGGGAATAACAAGGATTGTAAAGTCAACGTTTTGTTGAATCTCTGTGTAATGAACAATAAATTGTTGAATTTTCTCTCCGCAGGCACTATTCCAGAGATATTAAATTGCTCTGACAGACCTGTCCTTCAGGCAATCTTCCTGAATAGCAACTGCTTTGAACATCTCACTCGATTGTTACAGAACAGCAAGGTAGAATCTCATTTGACGTCAGACTGCTTATTTGGTTTGACTTGGTTAATGCTGCTGTTACTCTGTCTCCAGTGTTTTATATGGGATCATACTACTGCTGTAGAAATCAGAAATGGGAATTTGTCCTCTATTTGAAATGTTCTGGTTATAACTCTGGAGATTAGATTTCACTTTGAATTCAGGCTATGGGTGGCTATTATATTGTAAAAGTTTAAAAATTATTGCCTTTTCCCTTTTGCAGGCCTTTGCAACTTTTGCTAATAATAGGCTACTAAGATTCATACAATGATAAAAAAAAATCTCCATTCCGATGCGGATGGTCTATCTCTCTCTTATTAGAGTGCAGGCTAAGCATATCTCTTTTGCGCTGCAGCAGAACATTGTAAATGATTTAAGATCTGTTTTTTAAATGGGAAATGCCATCGTCAAATGGTCAGAACGTATTTTTCACCAAGAATTGCGTGGTTAGATGTGACTGGAATGATAATCGTTGCCCTTGGCTATGGTGTTGTACAAAAACAAAACCTGTTTAATAGTCAAATGGGAACAGGCTGCACTTCAGTAGAGACACCAAAGAGATGTTCATGACGGTAATGATGTAACTAAAATAAAGCAAACATTAAAGATCTCGGTTTGACTTGAGGCTGAGTTAACTGCCTTTTCAATCTGCATTATTCGCTTTGAGAAAGTTGACTCTGCACTTCAGTGGGCTAATGTATTAGACAGTATTTGTATTTTAACCATAGAAATGTCAATTTCAATCAAATAGCGACCTGCTCCAAACATGCTTGTTGGAGGTATATTTTTAATTTTACTGCTGATGTCTTAGGAGACTATAGAAACATAGAAAAATAGGTGCAGGAATAGGCCATTCGGCCCTTTGAGCCAGCACCGCCATTCAATATGATCATGGCTGATCATCGAAAATCAGTACCCCGTTCCTGCTTTTTCCCCATATCCCTTGATTCCTTTAGCCCCAAGAGCTAAATCTAACTCACTTGAACATCCAGTGAATTGGCCTCCACTGCCTTCTGTGGCAGAGAATTCCACAGTTTCACAACTCTCTGGGTGAAGAAGTTTTTCCTCATTTCAGTCCTAAATGGCCTACCCCTTATTCTTAAACTGTGACCCCTGGTTCTGGATTCACCCAAAATCGGGAACATTTTTCCTGCATTTAGCCTGTCCAATCCTTTAAGAATTTTATATGTTTTTATATATATATATATCCTTCTAAATTCCAGTGAATAAAAGCCCAGTCGACCCATTCTTTCATCATATGTCAGTCCCGCCATCCGGGGAAATAACCTGGCGAACCTACGCTGCACTCCTTCAATAGAATAATGTCCTTCGCAAATTAGGAGACCAAAATTGCACACAATACTCCAGGTGTGGTGTCACCAGGACCCTGTACAACTGCAGCAGAACATCCATGCTCCTAAACTCCAATCCTCTCATGATGAGGGCCAATATGCCATTGGCTTTCTTCGCTGCCTGCTGTATCTGCATGCTTACCTTCAGTGACTGATGTACAAGGACACCCAGGTCTCGTTGCACCTCCCCTTTTCCTAATCTGACACCATTGAGATAATAATCTGCCTACCTGTTCTTGCCACCAAAGTGGATAACCTCACATTTCACATTATGCTGCATCTGCCCACTCACCCAACCTATCCAAATCACCCTGCAGTCTCATAGCATCCTCATCGCAGCTCACATTGCCACCCAGCTTTGTGTTATCCGCAAACTTGGAGATGTCAAATTTAATTCCCTTGTCTAAATCATTAATATATATTGCAAATAACTGGGGTCCCAGCACCGAGTCATGCAGCATCCCACTAGTCACTGCCTGTCATTCTGAAAAGGACCCGTTAATTCCTACTCTTTGCTTCCTGTCTGCCAATCAGTTCTTATCCATGTCAATACTCTACCCCTAATACCATGTGCTCTAATTTTGCACACTAATCTCGTGTGGGATCTTATCAAAGGCTTTTTGAAAGTCCAGATACACCACATCCACTGGCTCTCCCTTATCCATTCTACTTGTTACATCCTCAAAAAATTCCAGAAGATTAGTCAAGCATGATTTCCCCTTCATAAATCCATGCTGACTTTGACCGATCCTGTCACTGCTTTCCAAATGTACTGCTATAACATCTGTAATAATCGACTCAAGCATCTTCGCCACTATCGAAGTAAGGCTAACTGGTTTCTAATTCCCCGTTTTCTCTCTCCCTCCTTTCTTAAAAAGTGGGGTTACATTGGCTATCCTCCAGTCCACAGAAACTGATCAAGAGTCGAGAGAACATTGGAAAATGATCACCTCCTTGACTACTATGGGATGCAGACCATCAGGCCCTGGAGATTTATCTGCCTTCAGTCCCAACAGTTCACCTAACACCATTTCCTGACTAATGTGGATTCCCTTCAGTTCCTCCCTCCCACTAGATCCTCTATTTTGTCAATGATATGAGCAAAATTAAAATCAGGAAAGAGGTGACATTTGCTCTCTAATGTTAATCTGTTTGGAACTTGGAAGGGGAACTTTGGAGCTTTCAATTGGCCAGCTAATGTCCGGGGTTAGAATTTTCTGCTACTTTGCCATAATGAATTAGCATTCCTGTGGGTTGCAGGCGTGTGTAGATCACATCTCCCTTGGGTGTTCATTTATAAGATTTTAACATTGTGGATGGTCATACTGGTAACCTGTTATGTGCACCACACTGGTCAGTTAGATTTTAGCTCAAAAACTCTATGCTCATTGTGTTATTTAAATTGAACTGAAATGTATTTGCACTATTGCCTTAGTCGCCTTGCTGGTAATTATACTTTCTTGCTGCAGCTCCTGGGGTTATCCATATCTAGGTCTTCAATGGTTCAATGGTACTTTAGCAGAGTCCCATTAGCATTAAATCTGTTTGTGTTAAAGTTCCAACAAATCAAGGGCTTTTACATTTTCCATGAAATTGTAAAATAATGTTGCAAAATTTATAGCAAGTTACTTGCCATTTAAAATTATACACCTCTCACATAAGTGAAAGAAATTGAGCAGATTTTCCCTCTCCCTTTTCCCTTTCTGGTGTGCACTCATTCTTTCCTTTTGCGAATTTTGCACTTTGCTTTCCTCCAAGTGTTCTCTCCCTTTTGCTGTTTCTTTACCTCTTTGTCGTCTCTTAGCCCCTATGCGCTCCGACACCACCTCTACACTCTTGCGCCACTGCATCTTTTGACTGCCTCGACTCATCTGCACTCCTGGACTGCCAATTACACAACCCATGTGCTTCCCTTACTTTTCCTTTTGAATTCTCTTAATTTCCTTTCGTTATCTTTTTGCTATCTTGCATCTAACCCTTTCACGGGACAATATAGTTATTGTAATGGAAAAGATGTAGGGACGGTGATGTTTATTGATCTTCCTTTTGTTGAGAAGTCGTAAATAAATAATAGTTTACAGTAAACCCTCATTTTAACAGACCTTTATAACTGATTTTGGTTATAACAGACCAAAACTGCTGTGGTCTAAGTTCGTTGTTTCATGGAATGATCATGAGATGGATGGAACGAATTATGTTTTTGAAACAATTTAGCTTAGTTTAGTTTAGAGACAACGTGGAAACACAGACTGCGCTGACCAGCGATCACCAGCACACTAATTCCATCTGACACACTCGGGACAGTTCAGTGTTTGGGTAGAACTACTAAAATGGTTCTATCTTTCCTCGCATATTGCAAAGACTAAGACACTGTGACAACGTGGGTCTCAACTGGTCTCCACAAATTACGCAAGCCTCCGGCAAAGCCGACGCCCCACAGCGCCACAGACCCAGGCCCGAATCTTACCTCAGATGCCCCATGCGACCTTGTGCACTCACCCCCCAGCACACCAGCTCCACCCCACGCACTACAGTGTGTAGGATAGAGCCAGTGCACTGGAGCACCTGGAGGAAACCCCATGCGGCCACAGGGGAAACCGAGGCCAAGATTGAACCCGGGCCCTATGTGCGGTGCGGCAGCGGTTCCACCAGTGACCCACACAACCTACTCAAGCTAAAGAATCCAACCAAATCACAAATCTGTATGTCTCCGCAACGCAAGAGGAAACTCGCGCTGCCGCAGGGAGCACCGGCGGTCAGGATCGAACTCTGTGGTCTTTAGTGCCGTAAAGTAGTAATTCTTCCGCGGTGCCACTGTGCCATCCTAAGGAAATGTGTATTTTGTGTCCTTTGTAATGTGTGTTTAATGACAATAGTACGGTGCATATTAGCCCCCTTGTTCAGTTATAATGGACAATCAGTAATAACAGACACCGTCTTAGACAATAGACAATAGACAATAGGTGCAGGAGTAGGCCATTCAGCCCTTCGAGCCAGCACCGCCATTCAATGCGATCATGGCTGATCACTCAATCAGTACCCCGTTCCTGCCTTCTCCCCATACCCCCTCACTCCGCTATCCTTAAGAGATCTATCCAGCTCTCTCTTGAAAGCATCCAACGAACTGGCCTCCACTGCCTTCTGAGGCAGAGAATTCCACACCTTCACCACTCTCTGACTGAAAAAGTTCTTCCTCATCTCCGTTCTAAATGGCCTACCCCTTATTCTTAAACTGTGGCCCCTTGTTCTGGACTCCCCCAACATTGGGAACATGTTTCCTGCCTCTAATGTGTCCAATCCCCTAATTATCTTATATGTTTCAATAAGATCCCCCCTCATCCTTCTAAATTCCAGTGTATACAAGCCCAATCGCTCCAGCCTTTCAACATATGACAGTCCCGCCATTCCGGGAACTAACCTAGTGAACCTACGCTGCACGCCCTCCATAGCAATAATATCCTTCCTCAAATTTGGAGACCAAAACTGCACACAGTACTCCAGGTGCGGTCTCACCAGGGCCCGGTACAACTGTAGAAGGACCTCTTTGCTCCTATACTCAACTCCTCTTGTTACGAAGGCCAACATTCCATTGGCTTTCTTCACTGCCTGCTGTACCTGCATGCTTCCTTTCATTGACTGATGCACTAGGACACCCAGATCTCGTTGGACTCCCCCTCCTCCTAACTTGACACCATTCAGATAATAATCTGTCTTCCCCCCGCAAGGTTCATTATAGCGAGGGTTTACTGTGTTATTATTTGTACAGTGACGCAATGAAACATTCTAGAATTGCAGATCTTCATGAAAACGACAAGGCTTCAATGAATTGCCTGCACAGCAATAAACCAAATAATAACTTGCTCTAACAAACTAGCATGGAATTCTGTGGTTTCATCTCTTTTGCACAACTTTAAACCTTGAAATAATGACATATATCAAAACAAAGAATCTTGCTAAAATTTCAGTTGTGACAAGTTGCGATAATTCATTTAAGAATATGAAAGACCTACAAATGTCATTGATGTGAGGTGCTTTGTTCATCTTTTCACTGGTGAAATTCATTCTTGTACACTACTGCAGTTTTATTTGCAGCATCGAATGAAGCTGTATTATGATAGTTTGCTGTTTAATCCTGTATAATAGGCAGATAATATGCCCAGCAGAACTGTTTTGCACTCTAAACACCTGGGTGACAGACTGACTGAATCTGCTGTTTTGTGCGCATCACCCATGTTTGGTGCTGCAATATGGAGCTTATTGGCAGTGAACAATGTTTCAAAGTTGTGCAGCTAGGCTCAAGTGTGTTCTGAAGAAAATATCAGCTGGATTGTTAACCAACAGTTTTAAAGCACAAAGGGGGCATTTAAAATTAAGTTACTCTGGTAACTTAAAATGGAATCGTTTTCTTTAGTATTACTTATGAAGCAATTGAGAAAAATAGTGGCCTTTACCCATTTTTTCAGCAAAAGAAAGATCCAATGCCTTTTTTGATTCTATCACATCATATAGCGATTTTGTAAAACGTTGCAATAATTTACAGTACAGCCACCTCGCATTTTACATGTGTTTTAGTTGTGTTTTTGGAATAACATGCTTTTTAAATTTATGTGCTTACATATTTGAAAAGCACGCTCAAATTTACGTCTGGCAGAGCAGTCCCGTGCGATGCCTGGTAGGATACTGCACAGCACAACAGTGATGGTGCTCAGCGAGCTGCAGCTTACTGCTTTCTCAGTTTTTGTCCACACCATCTTTACTTTGTGCTTTTCCGATTTCAAATGAAATGCCCTTCCTCCCCCACACCCAGCAGGCTCCCTCCTCAACCCTCCACCTACACCATCTTGGGCAAGCAGAAGTTGCCACTTGTTAATGTAAGTGCTAGCATTTGTATTCAAAAATAAAATTGAAATAAACAATGTTTATTTAAAATGTCTTTACTATTTTTTCTTTCTTGGCAATTTTTTCTTTATTAATGAGTAGGGTAAAAGAATAATGGCAGTCGTAAATGAACTATTTATTGTGTGATATAGACATTTATGACTTTTCCCCTAACCTGTGCCATTTACATACATTCTTATAGTAAAAATGTTTAAATATGTTTTTGAGATAAGCACTGCATTTCAAGAATATGACCCCCATATAAAATGAGAGGTGGCTGGATTTCAGGAATTGCTGCAAAGTCTCTTACTTTGTAACTTTTTGCCAATGTTCATCTTTGTAACTTTGTCCTGGTTTGCAGGATGCCAGGAAGACTCTGGCCATTATGGAGTCAGGATTAGGAATGCTTGAGTCAGCTGCTGAAAACATTATTTCATAAATGAACATTCTTAAAATGAAAAAGATGGGGATTATTTACAGGAGACAGAATAGATTAGAAAGAATACATCTGAAAAATCATTTCATGTCATGTAACAGTGGAACATGGGAGCACAAATTAAAATGAACCAATGGAAGATCTCTTGTCTTCCAGCTCTGTGGGAAGTGATTGCTTTTTACTGGATTGGCAAAGATCCATATCTAAATTCCTATGTTATTTCCCAAGTATATTAATATTAATTTATGATTACCAGACCCTTTCTAATGCAGACGGCTATTCTTCATACACAAATAGGGGTATGCACAAGAATTTGATTGTTCATGAACGGGTGCATTAAGTGCTTTGGTTTAATGCACGTTCACATTTGTAAGTATATATAATTGCTTAAGAAAAAAAAATGCAGATGCTGGTTTAAATCGAAGGTGGACACAAAATGCTGGAGTAATTCAGCGGGTCAGGCAGCATCTCAGGAGGGAAGGAATGGGTGACGTTTCGGGTCGAGACCCTTCAGACTGATGACAGGGGAGGGGCCTGACAAAGATATATAATATGTTTAATGGTTACTGGAGGGACCTGGGGCTCCATTGTGCATGCTACGGTACGTGAATTAAAGCAACAATGTAGCTCTTCTTTGTATGAGTGGTTTAGAATATGGTTTATTGGACAACAGTTCAGTAGTTCTTCAAGTTATTTTGCTTTTTACTCAATGGCCTTCACCCATTCAATATTCACTGCTGTGGTTTTATCACCTCAGATTTGATATAATTTATACATTTTTTTGGAACAAAAGAACATAATTGAATGCAAAAATGTACTCATTTATGACAGTGTACATTTATGACATAGCAGGTAAGATTGATCTGCCAGGGAAATGGAATGCTTTCCTTAGAGAATGCAGTGTTGGGAATTCATTACCCCTTGATTGGTGATGCTTTGTGAACCTTGTGGCTGAGTGGTGCGTGTGAATTTCTACAGTTGCAGCCACATCACATCTTTGATTCAAGGTGACAGGATTGATAATTTAGGTTAGATCCTTCCACGGAAAATAAGATATTGGCAAATGCTTCCATTTGAGTTGTTTAGATTTAGTTCACTGAATTTATTAACATTTAAGCTGATTTATTAACCACTGCTAAGATCTCCCTTAGATAAGCATGTTCACAACCATGCCCAAATTGTATTAATTCAACCCGTTGCGTACCTTTCATGCTTATGTTGTCTTCATTTAACAGCTGTTTGTAAGTTCTAAACCAGCAGACAAGAGTGAGAAAGATCTTGCCAACAAATTACTGACAGAAATGAATGTGAACCAGGTATTAACTGAATTTTTGTTTCAGCTGTAAATCACCAACATTGGGACAGCTATGCCAGTATTTACTTCAAAACGGCCATCCTAATGACCAATGTCATGTACAATTAATCTCTGGAATGAATTTATTAATCAGAAGATCCAAAGAATAGATGTCTGTTAATAGCATAAATCTGGGACTGTGACATTGTATCTTTCCCTGAGCCTGCAAGTGGTTTTTACTGCCTTAGGAAGAATAGGAAAATTTGTGGAAAATTTGAATAATTTGTACCTTTTAAGCAAATCTCTTGTTTTTGGAGAATCTTTTTGCTTAACAACTCTTCTTGTGATTTTGTAAAGTAGCTTAAACTGTATAGATTTTTGTTGTGATTATCTGGCATCTTGATTAAGAGCTCAGGGATAGCTGGAGAATCAAATATAGCACATTGTTTTATTTTAAGCTGTTTTTATTGATTACTCTGTCGTCTTGATTGGCCTGGATCGAGCTTTTTGAACATTGGCATGTTTCCTTAATTTTATGCCACCCCAAAGCACTTTATAGCCAACAAAGTACTTTTGAAGTTGTCATAGTAAATTTGCACAATCAGCAATAATTAATAATGATAAACCTATTTTTCAAAACAATTTTTTTGTTAAATGTGGGATAAATTTTGACTAGGACCGGGGATGACACTCTTGCTTATCTTCAAAATGGCACCTTGGGAATACTTTATGTCTACCTGAAAGAGCAAACAGGGATTCCTTTAAAAAATGGTACCGATGCAACATCATGTCACAAATGCAGTAAATACACTATCAACTGAGCCACAACTATACTGGATTATACTAATCCTCGGCCTATGCTTTCTTCAATGAGATATTTGCGATCCTTTGACTGAAAAGTTAGGAAACAACGATTAAACCTGGATTTCTTTTTAGTTAACACATGATGAGATAATCAAGAAAGATGCTATATTGTTGTGTAAAAACATAAGTTTATTAATGCCAACAGTCAATGGGCCCAACCTTACCAATGTGGATCAAATCCATGCTACAAAATTGACTCAATATCCTCTGCGCAACTAGTGGCGGGCAATAAATATGGCCCATGCCAAGTTCATATCTTTTATGTTTTACTTAACTGCAATAATTTTGAGCTAGAGACATTCTACCTGTTGAAACTTTGACCCATGTTTATCTCTCCCCTCTTTCACCTCAATACTCTCTACTGGAAAAGTAATCAGTTATTTATTAGACGACAACAATTATCTTTAGGTAGTCAGGCAAATAATGGTAACAGGATGTGTAGGAAAGAATTGCAGATGCTGGTTTAAATCGAATGTAGACACAAAATGCTGGAGTAACTCAGCGGGACAGGCAGCATCTCTGGAGAGAAGGAATGGGTGACGTTTCGGGTCGAGACCCTTCTCCAGACTGATATCGGGAGTGGGCGGTACAAAGATTGAATGTAGTCGGAGAAAGTAATACTGGTGGGAGAACTGGGGAGGGGATGGAGAGAGAGCAAAAGCAATGGTGACACCGTGTGCATTTAGTAGAGCCACCGTCTCTGTGCCAGAGACCCAGGCTCAATTTTGTCCAAGGGTGGAGTTTACACATTCTTCCTGTGTCTGTGTGGTTTGCTTCCAGGTATGCTCGTTTCCTCCCATATCTCAAAGACATGCAGTTTGATAGGTTAATTGCATGGAGCTTAATATCCATGTAACTAATGGATATGTGGAGATGTAGTTTGGAAGGACCACTGTTTTGTGGTTGAATCCAGGCCAAAAAATGAGTGTAGTCGTGAAGGTGCTATTTCAGGATCCTGCACAAATGCAGAAAAAGCTTTCCATAAAAATATCCTTGCTCAAGGTCCAAATGTCTATGCACAAGCAGCAAAGGTGCATGAAGACTCTGGTCACCAGATTTGCCTCACTCTTACGTCTTTGTTGACAGAATGTGCGCTGGTTATCAAAAACGGACATGAGTCATTCTTTCCCTATTCACAATTTGTAGAGTCTGTTATCTCTTATCAAACATCTACTGATACCATTTCCTCTGCAATATACCATTAGTTGTAAATGTCTCTCCTATTTTAAGATAGATCACTTTTTCTTTTCCACACCAACCAAAAATATTCAGGCAAATCTTTCTTGTGAAATGTGGCACGCAATCCAAGGAAAGTGACAGATTAGATTAAAAATGAACTTGATTGTGTATAGAGAACAGTTCGCAGGGGCTTTCATGACTGGTGGATTTATGCAGTAAAATTTCACAGGGGTCTGTGCTGCAACGTCACTAATTGCGATGCTTATCCATGATTTGAACTTAAATGTAAGGGCCATAATGAAATTATTTGCTGATGATAGCAAAATTGATGGCCTGATTAGTCACGAGATTGATCAATCTGAGTTGTAGACTGCAAGAAATTGTCAAAGGCTTAGGTAGATGGGCACAATTGTGGAGGATAGGATTTAAACTAGAATAGTGTGAGAATGCGTTTGGGGAGGACAAACAAGCCAAGGACATGCACATTATATGTTAGATGTAAAATGTGAAAAGAAACTTTGGGGGTGCATGTCTACTATTCCCTGCACAACTATACTAGGTGTCCAGGATAAGATGAAAGTCAAAAAATTACTATGAATGCTGAAAACCTAAAATAAAAAAGAAACATACTGGAAACACTAGGTTCAGTAGCATCTGTGGAGAGAGAAGGGTCGAGGAAGCTGTTTTCCAGCTCTGATGAAGGTAGATAAGTGTGGTATGGTATTGGATTCTTAACTTTATCAGCCAAAAATAGTGTAGAAACGCATGGAGGAAATGCTGAAATTGTATAAAGCAATATTTAGATACCAGCTAGAGATCTCTGCACAGTTGTATTCTCCACATAATGGAAAAGTATGATAGCACTAGAGAGAGTGCGCAATAGATTTGACGATCTTGCTAGGGCTGAAGAGTTTTGGTTATGTGCGTTATGTACAGAGGTTGGTGGACCAGCGTTGTCTTATTGGAACAAAGGTGGTAGTGGGCAGTCTTAATTGAAATGTATAAACCATTGAAAGGCTTGGATAGTTGAACATGAAGTGCCTAATTTCTTGTGGAAGTCAATAACTGTGGGACATTGATTTTAGCTGGTGAAAGATTTAATGGAGATTTGAGCAATCTCTTTCTCACCAAATAGTAGTGGATTGCCTGAGACTGATGCAGTAGAAGTAATTCTCATTGCCAATATAAAAAAACTTTGAACTTGAAGAGACTCTGAACCAAAAGATGGGAATCAAGATTAACAAAATAGTTCCTTTCTTTGGCTGGGGACTCAGAATGTCCCCATCTTGTACTGTAAATTTAATTCTAGAATACGGGAACTAGGGATGGAGAAATTGTCTGTCTGCAAGCCTATTATTCAAGCCTATTTAGGAATCATTGTTACTGGATGCACAACAAAACCATAATTGTTTTATGATTTATACCAACCGCAGACCCGCAATAATGTTTTCCTTACATCTCTTTACATCTTGTACATTCTGCAATTTCCACAACTTTTACGTGCTGTAACTGATCACCATGGTCATTGTTCAAAAGCATCTTGAGTTTAAAGTTCATATCCTCATAACCAAATCTCCCATCATAGCTTATCTATTACTATTTTTCAGCTTCAGTCTTCTCCAAACAGATATGCCTTGCCCACTATGTACCTCTCACATTGAACATCTATGTCATTCTTCTCTTCCCCACTATATTATTCACTCTACCTTCAAGAACCAATGATCTGTGCTGTCCATTCTGTTAAGCTCCTCAAAGGCTTTCCTTCAAACCCTACTTTTTTGACCGAGCTTCAGTTTACCCCACCTAATATTTCCTCCTCTGGCTCAGAGTCTGTTTGTCTATTTTTTAATTATAGCTCAATGAACACCTGAGTGTGTTTTTCTACATTGAAGTGTTAGATAAATTGTATCTCTTTTGCGTAATGCTTTCATATCTCTCCACCACCTTTTCTATCAGTGAAAGTAAATTGGGAAACTCATTGCCACAGAGGACAGTGGAGGCCGTCAGTGGTTATTTTTAAGGCAGAGATAGACATATTCTTGATTAGAACAGGTGTCAAAGGTTATGGGGGAAAGGCGGGAAAATGGGATTAGGTGGCAGAGATCAGCCATGATTGAATGGCGGAGTAGACAATGGGCCGAATGGCCTAATTCTACTCCTATAATGTGAATGTGAAACCTTTTACCAATAATATATTGTAATATCTGATTAATGCTTAATTATTAAAGAGCAACACAAAACAAGTTAATATTGGAAAAATAAACACACATCTTTGATAATGGCATATTGATACTGGCATGGCATTTCCAAGGGCTGCTTTACTTTTATCTTGTAGGGTATGCTCTTTGATTTCTTTGCAATGTGGTGATGGGCGGATATTTCTGTGATTAGTGAGGCTGTATGTGGTTTGGTACACAGACATTTATGTATGATGTAATGTTGCTTTGTTGTTGGTGTTACTGCTTGGTACAGTGGCTTAGTCTGGCGAGGAGGTGTAACAGCAATCTGAGGTTTCTGGGTGTTCTGCTTGGCTGCTTTTTAATGTTTCTGAGGACTGCACAAATACTGATGGCACCAAATGAAAATTAATAAGATTTTTGTTTCACTCATTTAGGTCATATTCTATAATACACTGTGTTAGTGTTTGTTATATTAGATCAGCTAGTTGAAATCAGCAGTTGATGGCAGGTGATGATGGAACAACAATTCTGGCCAAGAAAAGGAGTAATTGGGGTTCACATAGAATCTCATGAAGCTGATTTTTAAAAATGAATTTGGGTAATGTCATGATCTCCCTTTTAGCACCAATCCTGGATTGGAGAAAAAAAAAAGGATTACTACCAAATGTTTGATAGCCAAGCTGATGACAAATGTATCATGATCTTTTAAATCCATCTCAATTTTTCCCTCTTTCACAATAGTACTCCTAACATAAGAGCAATTAATAAATGACTAAGACTGTGACATTTTGTATCTCAAGAAACAAATGATTGATTGAAAAAAAGCACTGCAGCTTCTCCATTCTTGTAATCATAGTGATGCAGAATGAAGAGGGTTCTTCAGCCTTACAAGACACTTTTAATAATCATTACTCCATGGCTGACTATATTTTAAATTTCAATATCCACCCTGCCTGAAACCTTCAGCACCCATGTCATAATACTGATTTTTATTTCAGATTCACCATGGGTGGGGAAAAAAGTCAGGTACTTGCTATCAAACATGTTTTTGTACTACCCCTGTAAATAGGAACCAAAATGATTCTATAAAACAATACAGTTCCTGTTGTAACCAAATATATATTGCTGCAGTTTTATTTTTATATATTTGTGTTTCTGCAGTCTTCAGAATTCTTTTTTTAAATGTTCAATAAAACTTCACATTTCCAAGTTCTGAGTGCAACTTTTCAGAATACTGGTTTTCTTGATTAAGATTTCATGTTGACAGTTGCCTCTTGTATTCACGTGAGGGCATGCCTTTGATTTTAACCGTAGCTGTTGCATGCTGGACCAATTGGTATAAAGAGAAAGATAAATGTCCGTTTTGTAACAGTAGAGATGCATTTTGTTCCTCACTGGCCTTCTTTACAGAGCTGACCAACACAACTATACGTGAGTAATGGGAGCGGGCGTGGCATGCTGCGCATTGTCCTTGCTACAGGAAATATGTCTCGTATTGTTATGGGTAACATCAAGACTTGTCATCCATCCCAGCACCATAAACATTTTTCCTCCGTATTCAATTTATTATTTAATGATAAACAGTAAAGCAACCAAATGTGGTGGTAAGTCTCGCTTTGCCAAATTTAAAAAAATGAATGCTTAATGATATTGCGAATAAAGAAAAATTAATCAAATAGGGATAGTTATGCTACATGTTTGTACAATGTGAATTGGATATAACGTGATTGATGAATTAGGGAATATCATTCAAAATTTTTAGCTGAATGGGTTATAATGTGATTTTGATTGGGAACCAGAGTTTAGTTTAGTTTATTGTCATTTGTAACGAGGTACAGTGAAAAGCTTTTTGTTGCGTGCTATCCAGTCAACGTATACATGATTACAATCGAGCTGTCCACAGTGTACAGATACAGGATAAGGAAATAAAGTATAGTGCAAGGTAAAATCTAGTAAAGAACCTCTCATAAGTTACTTTGGAAATTGACATGCAGGGTAAAAAGCTGGTCTTTGGAATAGACAAGCAATTGCTTCTATGGACACTTGTACAATAATACTGTTCAACAATGTACTGCACAGTCTGAAGTATTTTAGGTTGCAATAATAAAAATAAACTATTTACTATGCAAAAGGCCTTTATTTTTGAAAATCCTATTGGAAAAATAACTTTGTTATTGTGATCCGAATCTCTGTAGCCCCTAATCACCTTTCCTTCATTAACAAATTTGTTTTTATGATGTAACTTGAGGGTTCTTAGCAACAATCCCATTCTAGCAGGGCAACCTGTACTAAAATTTTGCTTTTGGTCAATCCATATTTTAAAAACATTGACCTGCCCCTGACATGTTGAGCTTGAATGCTGGTCGAGATGGTTGGGCATTCTGTCTTTTATTGCCTCTTCATTTTATGCAGGTGGCCTCGGGTGAGATGATCTAGGTTGACAAAACAGTAATATCACCATAAGACATTGGTGTAGGCTTTGATGTTAGATGTTAATCAAAAGGATTAAATTAGCTAGTACAATACAGCTCTGTGCATACATATGGAAAATAATTTCACTGGTATAAAATGATCACACCAAAGTTGGAATAGTTTGGGGCTGGCCTCTGCTTGCTTTTTGAAAAATATTTTTGAAAGTTAAATTAAACATCTATTTGTCAGCAATGAAACCTAGCATTCAGGAACATGAAAATCATTTCATTTAATACCTCCTTTCATCAGCGATATCTTCAAACATACATATTATTGGATGTTTCAACAATAGTAACTGCTTACTTCAGTGTTAATTACTGATTGGACAATTTGGATGCCAAGTCTTGGTTGTTGGTACTAACCTTTGTTTCCATAGTTTGAGAATGGAGAGCCAGTGAATGATCATTCTTTCTCTTTCCTCTGTTTAGTATCTCCTCTAGTTGTGGTTTATTATTTTAATTAATATTCCAGGTCTTTCAGGGAAGGCTGGATATCCTTGCTGTATCAACAATCCAAGCTTTAACTGCAGTGATGCACAAATCTCCAGCTGCTAAGGTACAGTAGTTGTGATTATTGAAGAGGAAATGCAACAGAACCTTGGATTTGAATGACTTAAATTAGAATTTAACATTTATTTGCTCTTTCCCCCAAATCAATGCACTAATGTTTCTTGGAATTACACCACAAGCTTCATTTACTGGTTGTAATGGTTACAGGGATGGGAGAATGGTAGTTTTGTGCAGCACAGAAGGATTCTGCACTTCTCCGAATTCTGCCCATTTGCCAGAGCTTTGATAGTTATAGTACTGAAAAGTTACATTGGAATTAGATTTCCACGTGACTTCTATAAAAGGACAGCTGAGATTGGGAAATCTGATGTGCGTAGTACTTCATGAGACCATCAAACTGTCTATTGCCCCATGTTTCTGGGTTTTCTGAAAAGGGCACTAAATACCAGGACCCTAGGTAATAACGTAGGTAATATTACCCGAGGTAATAACGGAAAACAGATGGTATATTTTTCTATTAACATAGATGATCTTGTATTCTTTGTTTTTAATTCTGAAATCAGGAAGTATTCAAAGAGCGCATTGGTTACATACAGTTCTATGAGGTTTTGAAGTCCTTGGGCCAGCCATCACGGGACCTGCTGAAGGAGCTAATGAACATGGTGAGGCTTCACTCTCTAATTTTAAAGACTTCTGGCCATTGCATGGGATTAATGCTGATGTGCAAAAGTTTATTTCGTATTGTATAAATATGACCATTTTTGTTAATTTAATTACTGTATCCTCCTAGATTTCAGTTGATGGAGATGGATTGTAGCTAACTCTTCACCTCCTGGTCACTTTTGATCTCTCTTACATTTTTTCGTGTATAACTAAATTGTGAAGTAATTAAACATTTTAAATTTGGATTTTGTGCTATTTTTCTATGACTATCAATGAATCCTCTGTCACTCCAATTCCATGAAGAATTGTACCAGAGTCAGCCTGCGCGCGATAATGCTATTTGGGTGGGTTTAAACTAGATTGGTGGGGGCGGGGGTGGGATCTCGATCTAGTACAGGACAGAGGCAGGTGAGAGATTGGTATGGAGGGTGGTGAGGGAAATGTTAGAGGACGGAATAGGCAGACGAAAGGCAGAGCGAGAAAGGAGGATTGGTTTAAACTGCATGTATTTTAATGCAATAGACCTGATGGGTAAGGCTGATGAGCTTAGGGCATGGATAGGTACGTGCGACCAGGAAGTTGTAGCCATTACTGAAACCTGGTTGAGAGAGGGACAGGACTGGCAGCTCAATGTTCCAGGATACAGGTGCTTTGGGAGAGACGGGATGATGGTAAAAGAGGAGGGGGGGGGGGGGGGTTGCTTTATTGGTTAAGGAGGATGACAGCAGTAGTCAGAGGTGACATTATGAACGGCTTGTCTAGCGAGGTTATATGGTTGGAGCTGAGGAACAAGAAAGGGATGATCACCTTGTTGGGGGATGTACTGCAGACCCCCAAATGGTCAATGGGAATTAGAAGAACAAAGATGCCAGGAGATTGCAGACAGCTGCAAGTCAAATAGGGTTGTTATAGTAGGGAATTTTAACTTTCCCAATATTGACTGGGAAATTCATTGTGTGAAATGTTTAGATGGGGTGCAATTCCGCAAAGGTGTTCTGGAGAGTTTTTTCCAGCAATATGTAGAGGGCACCACTCGAGAGAGAGGGCAACATTTGATCTAGTCGGGAAATTGGGAAGGGCAAGTGAATGAAGTGTTCGTGGAAGAGCCTTTTAGGACCAGTGACCACTGTTCGATTAGGTTTAAGATAGTTATGGATAGGGACAGAGAGGAGAGGACCCACATGTTAAAATGCTAAATTGGGGTAAGGCCAACTTTGACGGTATGAGAGAAAGTCTCGCTCAAGTTGATTGGGGCAGATTGTTTCGGGGGAAAGGAACATCAGCCAAGTGGGATGTTTTTAAAAGTGTGCTGACAAAATCTCAGGACATGCACATCCCTATTAGAGTGAAGGGCAAGGCAGGCAAACGTAAGAAAGCTTGGCTGACAAGAGAAATTGAGGCATTGGTCAGGAATAAGAAGGAAGCATGGGACAGGTATAGGCAGTTGCGATCAAGTGTATCCCTGGAGGAGTTTCAGGAACTAATGAGCAAAGTAAAACAGAAAATCAGAAGGGCAAAAAGGGGCCAGGAGATGGCTCTGGTACATAGTATTAAGAGCAATCCCAAGAGATTTTATAAATACATAAGGGGGAAAAGGGTAACTAGAGAGAGAGAGTGGGACCCCTCAGGAATCAAAGTGATCACCTCTGTGTGGAGCCACAGGAGATGGGCAAGGTTCTCAATGAGTATTTCTAGATATTTACTGAGGAGAAAGACAGGTGGATGGAGGAACTTGGGGCAGTCAATGGAAGTGTCTTGAGAGCAGTCAGTGTTACAGTCGAAGAGGTACTGAAGGTACTATCGTGCAAGAAGGTAGACAAATCTCCAGGACTGATCAGATATATCGGAAGACATTGTGGGAAACTAGAGAGGAAATAGCGGGAGCATGGCTGAAATTTGAGTTGCCTTGAAACACAGGAGAGACTGGGGTGGCTGCAGGGAAAATGTTGGGAACTATAGGCCAGTGAGATTAACATCTGTGGTTGGAAAGTTACCAGGGAGTATTCTGAGGGATAGGATATGCAGTTATTTAGACGAACAAGGGCTGATTAGGGATAGTCAGCATGGTTTTGTACATGGGAGATAGTGTCTTGAGTTTTTTGAAGATGTGACTAAAAAGATCGATGAGGTCAGAGCTGTGGATGTTGTATATATGGACTTCAGCAAAGTGTTCGACAAGGTTCCGCATGGTAGGCTGCTCTGAAAGGTTAGATTGCATGGGATCCAAGGAGAGATAGTTGAATGGATAGAAAATTGGTTTCTTGGAAGAAAGCAGAGGGTGATGGTGGAAGGTTGCTTCTCGGACTGGAGGCCTGTGGCTACTGGCGTACCTCGGGGTTTGGTGCTGGGCCCGTTACTGTTTGTCATCTACATTAATGATTTGGATGAGAACATACATGGAAAGATTAGCAAGTTTACTGATGATACAAAAGTGGGTGGTGTTACAGATAGTGAAAATGGTTGTGAAGAATTGCAGCAGGATCTTGATCGATTGGCCAGGTGGGTTGAGGAATGGGTGATGGAATTTAATACAGAGAAATGTGAGCTGTTGCTTTTTTTGGAAGTCTAACCTGGGCAGGACCTACTCAGTGAATGGTAGGGCTCTGCGGAGTGTTGTAGAGCAGAGGGATTTAGGAGTGCAGGTGCATGGTTCCTTGAAAGTGGAGTCGCAGATGGATAAGGTAGTCAAAAAGGCTTTTGGCATATTGGCCTTCATCAGTCAGAGTATTGAGTATAGAAGTTGGGAAGTCATGTTGCAGTTGTATAAGACATTGGTAAGATCGCATTTAGAGTATTGTGTTCAGTTCTGGGCACTGTGTTATAGGAAAGATGTTATCAAGCTGGAAAGGGTACTGAAAAGATTTACAAGGATTTTGTCAGGACTGGTAAGGTCTGAGCTATAGGGAGAGGTTGAGCAGGCTGGGACTCTATTCCTTGGAGTGCAGGAGGATGAGGGATGATCTTATAGAGGTGTATAAACACAAAGGGTGGTGGATGAATGGGTCGTTGCCAGAGGAGATAGTTAAGGCTGGGACTATCCCAACATTTAAGATTTGGAGGGATAGGGACCAAACATGGGCAGGTGGGACTAGTAGTGTAGCTGGGACATGTTGGCCGGTGTGGGCAAGTTGGGCCGAAGGGCCTGCTTCCACGCTGTATTGCTCTATGACTGAAACTTGCTTGGATTTGAACCAAAGGACCAGACGTCCACTGCGCATTCATCTCCCTTTCCTCCACTTATCCAGATTGATTTGTATATTGAAGTTACTTGCAGCATAAAAGTAAATATCATTGAGCAGATAGGGTGAGAAGTGGATGACAATCCGTCAAGGTGAAAATTGCCATGCATTTATCAATTGCTAAGTTCCTTTGAGTTTACTCTAACATGAGAGCTCTTTTAAGCTGTTATTTTCAATTGTTATTAAATTCAACAAGTTGAACAAATACACTGATCTACATTGGAAATCATATTTAACCCTCAATCAAAAGCCCAGTCTGAATAATGTGGATCCCGTTTAAGAACCTTTTGGATGGCATAGCGGAATCTGGGAAGAGTTGATGAGAATAAAGGAAGAATAAAAAATGTGGTTAATGTAGGATTAGTCTAAATGTGGTCAACAGTTGGTGCAGACATCGTGGGCTAGAGGGCCTGTTTTCATGTTGTATCTTTCTATTCTCTTCTACCAGAGAAGGGAATAGTTGGAATACAACCATGTTTAATCTTGTTTTGATGCCAGTTAATTTTGAATGTTATAGGTTGGTGGTGATAGATTTGCCACCAGTGTTATTCGTATGACAGTGGTTTATAAAACACTAGAAAATGTGGACCCATTGGGCCCAAACCACTCCTGCATTGGTGCAGCACCCTCTCCCCTCTCCCCTCTCCCCTCTCCCCTCTCCCCTCTTCCCTCTCTCCTCTCCCCTCTCCCCTCTCCCCTCTCCCCTCTCCCCTCTCCCCTCTCCCCTCTCCCCTCTCCCCTCTCCCCTCTCCCCTCTCCCACCCACCTCTCCCCCACCCCTCCCCCACCCACCTCTCCCACACCCTTCCCCCCACCCCCACTCCCCCTCACACCCCTCCCCCCACCCCCACTCTCCCCCTCACACCCCTCCCCCACTCTCCCCCTCACACCCCACCTGCCCTCACACCCCCCTCTCCCCCTCACACCCCTCCCCTCCTCTCCCCCTCACACCCCTCCCCCTCGCCTCCCCTCTCTCCCCCCCTTCCCTCCCTCCCCCTCCTCCGCCCACCCCCACCCCACCCCCCCTCCTTCAGTGGTAGAAGGCGTTGGCGCTCCCACTGTTGCTGAGCCGCTGGACTCTGGGCGGCGTGTGTAGGCGCTGAACCGGCCGGGGAGATGAGGGGGGATGGAAGAGCCGAGGGCAGGCCCAGCGAAAGGCCTCGGCCTCCACCGGCCTCACCGCCGCTACTGCTGCTGCCTCCTTTCCCCTTGGCCCACCTCAGGCTCGCGGTTTCCCGGTCACGCCCAGGCCCAGGCTCTGGCTGTTTTCCCCGGCACCAGGCCTGGCTCTCCCGCCGCTTCGGAGCCGGCAAACCCGCCCCCAAGAGACAGGCGGCCGAGCCCTGTTCAACGGGCCCCAACTGCGCGGACACGTTTGTTCTGCGCACGCACGGATGCGGCGACTATCTTGCGTTAGTACCACAAAATGCTGGACAAACAAACAAACAAACAAACAAACGAGAGTTTTGTCATATAGATAATCTCTCAAAGGGGAAATCTCACCCCTGACTTTGCACCTGCACTTCGATAGTTCTTTGTGTAATTTGTATCATTTTCTGCTTATGTCCCCAGGCTGTTGAAGGTGATCATACCTCTGTTGGAATGCTTGGGATCAGCAATGTTCAACCACTTTTACTACTTATCCAGTGGCTCCCAGAGCTGGACTCCTTTGAGCTACAGATCTTTGTTTCCGATTGGTTGAAGAGGATATGCTGCATCAATCGTCAAAGTCGCGCGTTCTGTGTAAATGCCAGCATAGTGAGCCATATCCTTGTGACGTTGAACTGCCACACTAGACTGCAACACACGTGTGCAGAGAATCTGATTGGTCTGTTGGGTGCTTTAGGCAGCCAGTCATTGAGCTCAGGAGAAATCTTGCAGTTGTTGAGGATGTTGAGAACAGATGACACTATACAAGCCCACCCTTACGTAGTTCCAATGACACGTGCAATACTTGGCATAGCCCGGAAACAGGGCTTGGATAATGCACTACAGTACTTTAACCTGTTCCACAGCATGGCAGGAATTATGGTGCCCACTATTCAGCGTTGGCCTGGTTATGGTTTCAGCTTCTATGCGTGGTTGTGTCTTGATCAGGGGCAAGGAGCAAGTGGAATGTTTGGGAAAGGATGCAAGAGGAAACAGCTGTACAGGTAGGAAACAATTGATTCATTCACATTTTTTTTCCTTCAAGATGGAATCGGTTCAAACGTTTACTGTGCAGTTCTAATCCACCAGTAATTGCTGTTTGGACAGGAAACAATTATCATCTGTCCTTTTTCAGAGTCTTGCCAGAATTTAAAATTCAGCCCTAAACAAAGTTGCAAACATTCTGGGAGAAAAATCATAGAACATTTTAAAAAATAATGTTTTTTTAGTTTTCTTTGATAAATTTTGTTTTAAGAATATTTAAGTTGGAGAAAATTTGCTCTGAGACAGCCAACTGCCAGGAAAACAACAAACCAAAGTTGATGATCCGATCTGTTATGCTTGGAATAGTCCAACGGTATATTGATTTTGTACCTGGATGATGATCTGGATTGACTCTTGACTATTATTTCCTTCAGTTGAATTGATTTTCTCTACAACAAATCTGAATCGGGGAGAAAAATGAAAACATTCTGGTCGCATTCAGTTGTGATCTGTATATCTTATTCAATTGTTGCAATTAAACTGGCATCTTAATGTTCACTAGTTTCAGTAACTCCATTGGCCTTCAGCAATTGCAGTTATTTTTTATAAAGTTTTTGGTATTTTAATCAATAACATTTTAATATTGTTTGCATTCTAGAAACTCATTAGGATTTATTTCCCATTCCCTTTAAACTTACCAGCATTCAGTTTCTGCGGTCTTTAAACTCAAAGGGTTCATTAGTCCATTATTTTACTACAGTGTAACATTTAACAAAGAAGTGAAATTAAAGTTTCTTGGGCTATTAATTAGAGCAACAATCAAAGGTCAGGAAAATTTGGCAGTTCCATGCCACAAAGTTTTGAGGGAGACGGATTCTCTGAGTTTTACTGTATGTCATGAAATGTTCCTTGTGTGTCGTAGAATTTGTCGAAATCACTCAAATTCCTGTTGTTCTCATATACATACTGTAATTTATATTGGACATTGTTGCATTTTATATTTATGGAAAAATGAATTATTCAAATGAACATTGTGCATGGCCAAGAATAAAGTTGCCGAAATGTTTCAAGTTTATGCAGTGATTGGTGATAAAAGTTTATAGTTATAAGTAGTGGACTTTATGATAGTGGTAGAAGCATTCACTTAATCTAATTACTTTGTTGCTTTAGTTTCAAGTTTTGCATCATTTATGGATGATTTAGATTAAATTGTAGCATTGGAGGTGCTCTGTGAATTGAGTCTTTTGGAATTCAGCACACATGACCACCATTAACTTTCACCCAGAATGTGTAAATAAAGACTCATTGTTGGTCAGCATCTTTGAAAAGTTCATATTTAGCGTCCAATCCAACTTGGATCGATAAAATGCCAAAAGCTAACACATTCTGAACAAGTATCGCTGCAGGGAAAGGCGGTGGCACGGTCAGGTGGGGTGAATAAACAAAATGGGTAGTTCTGTAAAAGCAGGTGGTTAAATGATAAAAGTGATGATGGATCAAAACAAAAAAGGCAATGGCCATAATATAAGCAAAATTAAAGCTGAATTAAGGGAAGATGTAAAGGAGAATTATAGAAGTTGTAAAAGATGAGAATGGGAATAATGGAATCATTACCAATTGTCTGAGAAAAGGAATACGAGTCACGATCTGTAACTATTGAACTCATTAGTCCAGAAGCTGCAGAGCATTTAATTAAAAGTTTATTCATTAGTAAAGGATGTCAAAGTATACAACAGAATATAGATTAGTTATAAAATTGGATGGAGTGATGGCAGTTGGAATTTAATACAGAGAAGTGCTAGGTAATGTGCTTTGTGAAGTCAAATTCTGATGGATTCCAGTATTTGCAGTTTGTTGTGAAAGGGCACATGTAGTAAATAGTCGTTTCCTGGGATTGGTGATGAACAGAAACCTTGTGGAGCAAGTTCATAGCTTCCTGAAAGTGGCATCACAGGTTGACGGGGAGGTTTGCTTTCATTGGTCAAAGCATTTGATTTTAAGAAAAAAAGCACACAAAGTGCTGAAGCAACTCAGTGGGTCTGGCAGCATCTCTGGAGAAATTGGATAGGTGCAGTTTTGGGTCGGGGCTTCTTCAGAATGATTGTAGCAGAAGGAGGAGAAAGCTGGAAGAGAGGTCAGGGTGGGCAAAATCTGGCAAGTAATGGGTGGATACAGGTGAGGGAGGTCTTTGGTAGATGGTTGGACAAAGGCCAGAGATGAAATGACAAGCGAAATGGGTGCGCATACAGCTGGGGCAAAAGGAAAAGGGGAGGAAAAGAAAGCGGGGTGGGGTGGGGTGGGGTGTGGGAGAAGACGCATGGATGTGTTTATAGGTTAGTTACTTAAAATTGGAGAAGTCAGTGTTCATACCGTTAAGTTGTAAGTTACCCAAGTGGAATATGAGGTGCTCTTCCTCCAGTTTGAGTATTACCTCAGTCTAACAATGGGGGAGGTCCAAGACAAAGGCCAGTATGGGAATTGGAAGGAGAGTTAAAATGATAGCAACTAGGAGATCCAACAGGCCTTGGCGGACCAAGCGCAAGTGTTTGGCAAACTGGACGCCTCGTAAATGGTTCGTCTCACTTATGTAAAGGAGACCACATTGGGAACACTGAATGCAGTAGATGAGGTTAGAGGAAATACATGTGAAGTCCAGATTAAGCCCCTCGACTGTCTCTTTACCTGCACACATGCTGTCTGACCCACTTTATTTCCCCAGCAGCTTTGTGTTGTGTTTGGAAGTAAAATAAAAGTGCAACCATGGAGGGGAGCTTGAATTCTTGTTTGATTAAAAATTAGTAATTATTTAAGTGTAATGATGAAACCTGAGCACAACCTGGCATTTTTATTTTTAAAAGTGATATTGGTGTAATATCCTTTCCCTGAGCAGTAAGATGGCCTTTTCATGCACGTGGTGAATATATTCCCTTGGATTGCTGGGATGTATTGCATTTGTTAAAAGGGAGATATTTGGTTTTGAGCTAAGAATTACTTTAAAGGAGACAGGGCTGATCCTGGTGTGGAGCTAGGATTTAACATTATCATTATATGTGTTGATATTGTTAGCATTTATTTGGAGCCATTCTGTAAGCGGTTGCTGAATTTTACTGTGGTTAGCTAACGGAAGTTTTGTACTGAACTGGAATTTGATTGTGGTCAGTTTATCGGTCTTACCTGCTGTTGAACTGAGAATTTCTGTGCTTTAGATATTGTGGTTGACTACTGTGTTCTGCAATGAAAGACACGGGAGAATTGATGGTATCCTGTGAATGTCCATCCCAGTGGGGGAATCAAAAGTTAATGCCTTGAACTACATAACAGTTGGTTGCCTTTGAAATTCCTGAAATTCTTCAGAAATTCCATTTTGTTTTATTTATAGTATATAGGATTCTGTAATTGTGAGAGAGGTCCACAACTTTCCATGTAATTTGTTGTCTGAAAATACTATCATTAGATTTGTGTAAAACTGTAATAGTTGCTGCATTGGTTAATACAACCAGGCAAAAATATCTCGTTACACTTTTTGATTGTTCACAATCATTCCAAACTTGTTTGGGGCTGGAAAAGCATTTTGAATTAGAGTTAAGGGTTACTGACTTGAATCTCTCCTGATTGTACGGGCAGTGAATCTAGTTTGAAGTCACATTTTAAAAGCACCATATAAAAACCATAATGATTTCAGCATTGAAATATGTCTATGGTTTTGTTTTCAGTCCACGTGGGATATTACTCAGCCAACCTCTGCAGTGGATATTCATTTGGATTTAGTATACTGATCGCTTGCCAAAGCAGCCCTTATATTTCCTAACGTCAGGAGTTAACCTCTGGATACAAGGAACTGCAGATGCTTGTTTACAAAAAAGGACACAGTGCTGTCGTAACTCAGTGGGTCAGGCAGCATCTCTGGAGAACATAGAGAGGTGACGTTTTGCGTTGGGACCTTCAGACTCTCAAAGGTTAATTAAAGTTGCTAAACTCGTAAATCTTTGAAAATAGTCATACATTAAAAAAATTCAATGTTAGACATCTTCATTAATTGTTTTGATCCATCCTGGCAAAGATATAAAAGGTTTGACTCCTAATCCACACCTGTCCCTGACCTCTTTTCTTCAACTTGTTAGCATTAAAAACAAAAAAATGCTGTAAGCACTCAGCAATTCAACCAATAACAGTGGAGAAAAAAAAGGACATTGATGACCATTCATCGATTGGTTCCTGGACTCCTGTATGTGCAGAGTATACTCACAATGGATGGAGAACTGGTCAGTGAAAGGTCTTCAACCAGTAAAGTGAACTATTCCACCCTCTAGGGCAGCACGATGGCGCAGCAATAGATTTGCTGCCTTACGGCACCAGTAGACCTGGATTCGATCTTGACTACGGGTGTTGTCTGTATGGAGTTTGTACGTTCACCCCATGACCACATGGGTTTTCTCTGAGATCTTCCGTTTCCTCCCACATTTCAAAGACGTATAGGTTTGTGGGTTAATTGGCTTGGTTTAAGTGTAAATTGTCCCTAGTGTGTGCAGGATAGTGTAAATGTGTGGGAATTGCTGGTCGGCTGACTTGGTGGGCCAAAGGGCCTGTTTCTGCGCTGTATATCTAAACAAAACTCTACCAGCGCTGCCTGACTCGCTGAGTGTAAATAGTATTTCCTGTTTTATATCAGATTTTCAGCACCCATGGATTTTTGATTTTCAAAACTTGTTAGCACCAAAAATGTGGGGTTCCAGTAGATATCCTGCCACCACAGTTCCTCCTGCCATCACACCCCATTGGGTTCAGATATTTTAAATCAATCCAACAAATTAAGTGTTAATATTACTGAAAAGTCTTCCATTGAAATTGTAGGCTAGATATATCATTATTCTAACATATAATGAACTTTACCGGAAGCTGTAGTATTAATAAATCATAAGCCACATTTAAGTGGATGGCATTATCTTAGTATAAATTAAACCCTCAAATTTTTGATTTGCCAAACTGCAGATTTATATTTGACAGTGTATAAAATTATAGTGTTTATTTTTTCTGGAATTAAAAGTACACAAAGTAGAATTTTTCCACATAAACTGAAAAGAATGTTTAACAGTGCATGCATTCTAGTTTTTTCACAGCCAGTGGGACAGGGTTTGAAGCATTTCTGACCTCCTCGGGAGGGCTGATGGTAGCAGTCTGCACAAAGAAAGAGTACATGACCGTGATGCTGCCTGACCACTGCTTCTGTGATTCCCTTTGGGTAAGAACAAGGATTGAAAGACCTATTGTTAGTAAATATGTTTTATTACATGGACCTTGTGTTCTCTAGCCACAACTCAATTGGCACACATTTTCAGATGTTGGTTTTAAGATGAACTGCCAAACACCTGAGATTCATAATCGGTTTCAACTACATATAACAACCTGTATACTCTATCTTGCAATTGTGTGTTGTTAACATGTATGCACCTAGTGCAGCATTGGGACATTTCAAAACAGTTTTAGTCTGAAAAACTGACAACTGATTTGCAAACAGCAAGGTCCCACAATTAGCATTGTGATTGTAACTGTTTAATTGAAGAATGAAAAGACATCTAAGTCACTGGGGAGAATAGAGTTTTGCCATGGAATACGTTAGCATTTCCTAATGAAATAAGTGGGAGGTACAGATTAATATATTTTTCAAAGTCTGAATTGTTAGCCAGGATCATATCTCTTTGGTGTGGAACTCAAACCCAATACATTCTTAGTTTAGTTTAGAGATGCAGCGTGGAGCCGAACCCTTCTGCCCACCGAGTCCACGAAGACCAAAGATCACACACTAGGGACAATTTACTGAAGTCAATTAAACTACCAACCTGCACTTCTTTGGAACATTGGAGGAAACTGGAGCACCCAGAGAAAACCCACACAGTCGAAAGGAGAACATACATACTCTGTACAGACGGCACCCGTGGTCAGGATCAAATCTGGGTGTCTGGCGCTCTAAGAAAGCGACTCTACCGCTGCGCCATTGTGCAGCCCAATTCTTACTCCAGTGATGGGGTAGACGATAAGAAACAGGGTGGATTGTAAGAACCCCATGGCAGAGTCCAGAGCACATGGGTTTAAGTTTAGGAGTGCTGCAAATGGAACAACACTTGAATTTCCAATAGTGAGCTCTGTTTTTATTTTCTCTGTTAACAGCACAGTATAGCTGTGGTACATTTCCCAGCAAAGCGTCCCTTTGGTCAGAGTCTGGTGTACATCTACGTTAATGGTCAGCAGAAACTCTCTGCACCCTTAAAATTTCCCATTCTGAATGAGGTAAGGTTCTTTTAACTAACTGAATAGCCTGTTTTCCTTTTTGTTCTGGTGCTATTGGAAATGCATTCCAGTAATATACTTCAGATGATATTTATGGAGGCTTTTCAATGTTTAGACCACCAAGAATTTAGGACATTTCTCATGGTCATTCTAAAAAGTATGCTCAGCAGGGTGCTGTACAAGGTGTGCAGTCAGGAGAAGAGGGCAAGAGGCTGTGCAATGAAGGTTTAGATTTATTATTGTCATGTCTGCCGAGGTACAGTGAGAGGCTTTGTTTTGCCTGCTATCAAATTGGGTAGTACAATACATAATACAATCAAGCCAAATTGAGGTATAATGGGTGAAGCAACGAGAGAGTCAGATTGCAGAATTCTTCTCAGCATTGTAGTGCGCCAGTTCCATGGATCAAATCCAATGTCTGCAATGGGGATGAGGTGAATCGGATAGTTCCATGGCATATTGAAACAAACAGTTTAATGAAAATGAGTAACAAGTCTGCAAACTCTTTTTTTTACACGTATGGGGATATTTGTTTGTTTACAAAATGTCACTATAGTGGGTCACTTAATGCACACATTGACACTTAATCTCTATGTCAGTGATAAAAATGACTAGTCGCCAGCTTGAATTTTTGATATAATAAGGAAAGTTTAACTTCATCAAACACCTAAATATTAAGTGAAAAAAGATACAACGTGGTGGAGCAATTCACCGGGTCAGGCAATATCCGTGAAGAGCATGGATATGTGATGTTTCGGGTTGGGACCCATCTTCAGACCTAAATATTAATATTGTAATTTTCATTATTCAAAATTTCTATCATTTAGATAGAAGTACAACCACATGGCACTTTTGTGATCTCTGATCATTCCAAAGTTCTTTTACATGGAAGAAAGTAATTTTGTTGTAATGTCGGAAATAAAGTAAGCCCTTGGTTGATGGCACTTTCTGCAATATCTTTTTCATCTCTATAGCAGTCTACTAGGGGTATCAGCTTAGAAAGTGAGTTCAAAGTATTAGGACACAATCAACTGAGTGGCTAACCCCAATGCATCCAGAAATTAAATTTGTGTGTACTTTTTGCATCATGAGGCTTCAATATAAGAAAATGCAGAAATCTCCAAGGTAGCTGCTGTGCTGGTGATTGCACTGAGTTTCTGTAATTTACAGAAGCGAAGCTATTGTGTTTACTGTTACTTAAAGTGGTCACTGTCCAGTTCAATTCAAACCTTTGTGCTTTCTCTGAATAATGTCAAGTTGCATCAGTACTGAAATTTGTTATGTTTTCTCCCATCTTAAGCCTTTTACATCATGTTGCATTGGATCGGCCGGTCAGAGGACCACTACCCCACCTCCGTCACAAATTCCAGATCCTCCGTTCTCTTTGTCTATTCCTTCCGGAAGGGCATCACTAAGCTCAATTCTTTCTCCTCCAAACTGGAGTGGACTGATGGGCAAACCAGAATCGGTGACGAAATTCATTTCAGCAGGAACTCAGGATTCTGAATGGGGTTCTCCGACTTCTCTGGAAGGTCAGCTTGGCTCCGTCCTAGTCTTCCATGATGCATTACAGCCCTCGCAAATAAAGGCGCTCCATTTTGCAGGTGAGCAACAGCTTTCCAGCTCATCCCAATACGTGGCACCTCATCAACTGTTGCATTATTGCCAACACTGTTTATTTAAGAGATCGATCTGACAATTTTTGAGGTTACCTGTCTCAGTTGAAAATCCAAGGGAACTGAAGGAGATAATTTTCCCCAGTGTCTGTGGCCCTCTTTGAAGGGAGTGTTATCTAATTAGTACCAATTCCCTGCTCTTTTCCTGTCATTGTTATCCAACCAATTTCCTTGTGAAAGATGCAGCAAATGTCAATTTGTCAACTCTTCTGTCCACCATACGTCTTTTGCTAGTAATCCTAAATCTATATTCCCAGGATACTGACCCTTATGACAGTGCAAAATGGTTCTCATTTAAAAATCGTTCATTAATTTTGAACTATTAGAACATACAACAGTACAGCCGAAGAACAGGCCCTTTGGTCAACACTGCTGAATATGATGCCAAAACCATCTCTTATCTACCTGCACATTCCCTGCATATCCAGATGCTTATCCAAAAGTCTGTTAAATGCCACTATCCTATCTGCCTCCATCACCACCCTTGGCAATGTGTTCCAGGCTCTCATCGCCATCCGTGTAAAACAAAAACCTAGTACTGCACATCTCCTTTAAAAGTTTGGCACTCTCATCTCACAATGCCCCTAGTACAGTAAAGCCTTGTTATTATGGACAATGGGGGGGGGGAATAATAATAACCGTTATTGCCGATTGTGTGCTATAACTGAGTAAAGTATTATAATTGTATGAACTGCAGAAACAAAGAACTGCAGATGATGGTTAATACACAAAAGGGCACAAAGTGCTGGAGTAACTCAGCGGGTCAGGCAACATCTCTGGAGAACAGGAATAGGTGATGTTGGTACCCTTCAGACTGCTTCAGCCAGCTGAGTTACTCCAGCACTTAAGGTTACTTAAGGTTTCATTTCACCTTAAAACTAGGCACCAATGCTGCTGGTCTGCACCAGCGACTCGTCCTTCACCGGTTGACATAGCTGATGTTGCGGCTCATCTTGCAGCCCATAACAGGACACAGTTTCTTCAGGTCCCTGCTACCAACACGACGCGCTCAGGGCTCCCTCCCCTCGCCTGTTGCTTGTCTGCTCCACTGTCACCTACTCTGTGGTGAGGAGGCGGCGGCGCAAGGGGGAGGAAGAGGCTGAGTGGAAAGAACGACGGGCTGACAGAAAGAAGCGGCAGCGGCTGAGAGGGGAGGGGGCCCCACAGTGACGCGTGTGTCCTATCAGTGGCAGCGCCCTGAAGAAAGCGCTGATGGCAGCCGCATCAATAACAGCCGCATCAATTGGATCGGACGCTCCCCCCCTTCACTGCCGCTTCCTCCTCCTCTCGTTGCTCTGTCCACTCGACCTCTTCCCCCCTCCATCGCTGCCTCCTCCTCTTTCGCTCCATCCATTCGGCCTCTTTCCCCCCCCCCGCCGCCGCCTACTGTTGTCGATCTGTTCACTCTGCTACTTACCCCCTCCACAGTCAACCCTCCATGCAGTGGGCAAATAAGGGCTCGCTGGTGCACGTTGAAAGCTGAGGGTGGCGTCGGAAACTGGGGCTGGGGAATTTATGCGAGCGGAGGGCGTCGGCAGATGTGTCCGCTGTAACCAAAAACTGTTATGAAGGGGTCCGTTTAAACAAGGGTTTACTGTATTTGATTTTTCCATCCTCAGAAAAAGGTGCCGACTGCCCACCTAATCTATGCCTTTCATAATTTTATATATTTCTGTCTGCCTGCAACTGCTGGCGTTCCAGAGAAAACATCCAAATCTGTCCAACTGCTCCCTGAAGCTAATACACCCTAGATCAAGCATCATTCTGGTAAACCATCTCTGCCTCCACAAATGTCCAAAGCCTCCACATACTTCCTGTAAGGGGACAGCTAGAATTGTAAGCAATACTCTAAATGCTACCTTTAAAGCTGCATCATGACTTCCTCACATACTCAATACCACGACCAATGAAAGCAAGCATACCACAGACCACTCTATCTACTTGTTTTGCCACTTTAAGGGAATTATGGACTTGGACCCCAAGATCCTTCTGTACATTAATGCTGTTAATGGTCATACCTATTAATTGTATATTTCCCTTTACATTTGACCTCCCAAAGTACAACACCTTGTATTTGCTCAGTCTAAACTCTCTCTGCCATTTCTCTGTCCACTTCTGTAGCTGATCTATATCAGTCTGTAAACCTTGACAGCCTTCCTCAGTCCACAACCATGCAGTCTTAATATCATCTGTAAACTTACTAACCAAACTGCAAGTCATTTATATATATAATCTATTGATTCCATTTTTTAAGAAGCTCAAATTGGCCATCTTTCCATGTAATTCAGTTCCCTCATTGCATTGGATCTCCTTCATATTGTCCCCCAGGGCCAGAGTATCCTCCAAACGTGTTGTGTCCAGAATTACATTCTATGTTTCAGCTGGGGCTGATTCATAATGTTATGTTTTCCCATAAGCTAATCTACAAGCTATGTATATAAAGTACATAATTCTATATACTATTTCAGGACAGTTTAACATATCAGACGGCATTTTCTGATTCTTCACACTGAACTTTCCCTGCAATGTCTTTATTTTCTGATCTTAAATTTGAGCACGTCATCATATGCAACTTGAAACAATATGGTAAAAAATGCACTGAAATTTCTCCAGATTTTGTGTGAATGACATCAGCATGGTGTCGGATAGTTACCTGCCATGGAAACATTTGCTTGAATCTTTGCTTGATTATTTACATTGTAATTAAAGTGATGACAACAGCTTTTCCCACAATATTGAAAATGGCTCTGGACAGATTAACAGATGACAATATGGGAACTTTTGATGTTGACAGGCCCAAACTGCATTTCTCCATTGAAAACTCAGGAGTCGGACCTTACAGACCTCACAAGCAAACTGCTCCTTCATTACACGCCAAAAGTAAGTGGCTTATGAAGTTTATGATCCTACTCTTGAATCTTAAAAATGTCTCTTTTAAAGATTTTCCTTTTATTTGCCAATCACCTTTCCTTCCTGAAGACATAATTAACCTTGTGTAAATTGGGCATCCTCAGGCGATAAGTGGCAAGATACTTTGCGTGACTGTAGGCATCCCCATTTAAAAGGTTCGCAGTGATGTCTGGTCATTAGTAAGGAAGAATTGAATCTTGGTGGACATTCCTATCTTGAGTTCAGAGTGTGGCAGAATTGCTACTGCTCTCCAGTTGAGATAACACATTGCTTGGATTCTTCAGTAATGGGTGCAAGTATCCCTTCCTTACCCTGGAAAGAGTAGTAGCAGACTTTCGTGAATTGCCACTATCCATATTTACAACAAATAAATACCCCTTTTAAAGCTCAAAATCCCAGGAGGGTAAATGGTCCAACCATGGCTAACAAGATAAGTTAAAAGAGACACAAGAGATCGCAGATGCTGCAATCTTGAATAAAAACCTACACTGCTGAAGGAGCTCTTGTGGAGGGAAATGGACAGATGCAGTTTAGGGTTGGGATCTTTCTTCAGAAATAAAAAACTTATTAGGTCAAAGGAAAAATATTATAGTGTTGAATAGAAATTTCTCACCCCTGAGATCTCTGTACCTTTGGAAATCTCTACCCCAGAGGGCTGTGGAAGCTCAGGTATTGAGTATATTCAGTCTTTCCAGGTGAGACAGAGGTTCACCTGCATCTCCTCCAACCTCATCTATTGTATACGCTGCTCAAGATGTCAACTTCTTTACATCGGCAAAACCAAACGCAGGCTCGGCGATCGTTTCGCTCAACACTTTCGCTCAGTCCGCCTTAACCAACCTGATCTCCCAGTGGCTGAGCACTTCAACTCCCCCTGCCACTCCCAGTCTGACCTTTCTGTCATGGGCCTCTTCCAGTGCCATAGTGAGGCCCACCGGAAATTGGAGGAACAGCACCTCATATTTCGCTTGGGCAGCTTGCAGCCCAGCGGTATGAACATTGACTTCTCCAACTTTAGATAGTTCCTCTGTCCCTCTCTTCCGCTCTCCCTTCCCAGTTCTCCCTCTATTTTCCTGTCTCCACCTATATCCTTGCTTTGTCCCGCCCCCATGACATCAGTCTGAAGAAGGGTCTCGACCCGAAACGTCACCCATTCCTTCTCTCCTGACATGCTGCCTGACCTGCTGAGTTACTCCAGCATTTTGTGATACCTTCGAGTATATTTAAGAGATCAAGAGCTATGGGTAAGTGGGGTGAGGTAGGAGCTTAGCCATGATCTTATTGAATGACATACTGTACAATGAGGCAAATGGTCTATTGCTACATATGTTTCTTATAAAAATACAAATAATATAGATGGACAGGAATAATAAGAGCAGCAATCTTTGTTCAGAATAGTGCCGTAGTCTAGAATGGTATAAAACAAATATATTCACATGTAGCTTGGAACAAAATATTTTATTTCCTAGAATTGTAATAGGTCTTATTTTAACACTCTTCTGCATTTTCACAGGCCTGCAAAAGTCCTATCTGCCTTGATTTATCACCAAATCTCTTTCACGGGAGACTGACTGGGCATAAAGTTGTCAACTGGGATATTAAGGTATTTCAGTTATTGGAGCATTGTTTATAATTATTGAGGACATCAGCATAAGGAGTTTATATTCATAAATTCATCAGTGATGGGAGCAGAATTAGGTCAATCGAGTTTACTCTGCCATTCAATCATGCTGATCTCTCAGCCCAATCTCCTGCCTTCTTGTAACTCCTGACTCCCGTACCAATGAAGAATCTATCAATCTCTGCCTTAACAATATCCATTGACAGCCTCCACAGCCTTCTGTGGCAATTAATTCCACGGATTCACCATACTCTGATAAAAGAAATTCCTTCACATCTCCTTCCTAAAGATACATCCTTTTATTCTGAGGCTATGGCCTCTGGTTCTAAAGTCTCTCCCGAGTGGAAACATCCTCTCCACATCCACTCTATCCAGGCCTTTCGCTATTTGGTAAGTTTCAATGAGGTCCTCCCTCATCCTTCTAATCTCCAGCGATTACAGATCCAGTTCTGTCAAAGGCTCATCATATGATAACCCATTCATTCCAGGGATCATTTTCGTAAACCTCCTCTGGACCCTCTCCAGCGCCAGCACACTGTTCCTCAGGTATGGGGCCCATAAAATGCTCAGAATACTCCAAATGCGGTCTGAATAATTACACATTCCTTAATGGTTTGTCTAAATGTTCTATTCTTCATCGCATTTAAATTT